>NC_082661.1:182483472-182786502 GCF_025265405.1 Mesoplodon densirostris
TAGATATCCAGTATCAATACCTTAGTTGTCTTGGATTCCTTCCTTTCTTTTACCTCTTGCATGTAGTCAGTAATAAAATCTTGACATTTCTATCTCAGTACCAAATGGCTCAGCCTTTCCATTGCAAACATCCTCATTCAAATCTTTATAAACTATTTTTTTAGCTTTGCTCTAAGTCTCCTAACTTGTCTTCCTGCTTCAGTTATACAAGACAGTTATACACCACTTCTAAATCAATTATGTAAAGCAGTGCTTTCCAAACAATCTTTTTAGTATTACAACCTTTTATTCAAATGAAATGGAACCCAAATATATAAATCAGAGCTACTTTCTTTGAAGCAGGGATTGAGAATGGGATATCACACCTCGTCCCATTCACGCTTCTCTTTACCTACTGCTCCTCTGCCACCCACGGTGCTCCGTGAGACACTCTCATTGGAATGTAGTTGAGAACCACTGTTAAAACATATTCTTAAACAAATTAATCATGACCAGATGATAAAACTGTATTTCAAATATGCTACAAGGGTAGAAGCTTTAGAAAAAGTAAATTCAAATGGATCATCTTAATAAAGATGGTTTATGGGGAAAAAAAGATAATTAGGTAAACATTATTAGATTGTATACAACTATACCAAAAATTCAACAGGCTCTTAGCATGATGGTTAGTTGAGGTAGGTTGAAATTCCTAGAAGAGGTCATAACCTTATGACTATCAAAAAAATTACACTGGTTATTTTATCAGGAGTGTTAATTACTTCCCAGAAAAAGTAATGAATTATATATACGAAATTTTGTCCCAGATCTGGTAGGCAATGATTTTCTTTCTCACCACTAGTCATGTTAGAATCTTACTCAAAATTTCCAAAGGCCATTAATTATCTACCAAATGAAGAACATAGTCTTTGGCCTGGAATTTAATAAAAACCTGGTATGAACTCAAATTAGCTGTTAGCATTTTTGCTATTTTACTACTTGGACAGTTATGACAGTGTAAACCCTACTTTTGCTTATTTCTTAATCACAACCATTCTCTGTAGTTTCTCATGTTCTATTCTTTGTGTAATATACTTCTCCCCCACCTTGGCTTCCTATGTTTCTCTCTATATATCTTAGTCATTCTACAAGGCCAAAGGTTTTCCATATCACCTCTTCGATGAGAATTTTCCAAAATATCTTTAATTGGATATAATCTCACCATTCTTTTAATGTGCTTCTCTTATTTATTTATTTATTATTTTTGTTTTGCGATACGCGGGCCTCACACTGCTGTGGCCTCTCCCGTTGTGGAGCACAGGCTCCGGACATGCAGGCTCAGCGGCCATGGCTGATGGGCCCACCCGCTCCGCGGCATGTGGGATCTTCCTGGACCGGGGCACAAACCTGTGTCCCCTGCATCGGCAGGCGGACTCTCAACCACTGCACCACCAGGGAAGCCCTGTGCTTCTCTTATTGTAGTTGCCTTTTTCTGTCCTGTTTTCTACAGGTAATAGGAAACACAAGTAAATATATAACAGATGACTTATTGAGATCACTTTATAATACATGTTCAAAACCTGCCTTTGTAGCCCCATGTAGTTTGCTATGTACTTGTTGCATCACCAAACAGACTGTTCACCTTTTAAAGGTAGGATTTCAAAGTATAAGGGATAAAGGTTGTTTTTTAGAATGATTTTGTGGACCATCTTTTACTAGTTATGCAATTCTAGGCATATGTATTTAGTCTCACTGAACGTTGATTTCTTCTTCTTCAAATAGAGCTAATTATACATATAGGTAAATAGATATCTATTGAAATGATTTTTTTCCCATAGTAGAGAAAAAAGCAATGCACAAAAATAGCCTGAGATATGAGAGTTTACTGTACATCTCTGGGAATCTTGAGGACAGTTGGTGCCTAAGCACAGTGATGAGGTCCTCTGAGGAGAAAGAAGCAGATAAATCTGACTATTAAGAATAAAAACAACAAAAATGCTTATATATACTTTCTCTCTCTACTTCTCCTGAAGATTCCTGATAGCTTTTAGAGAATTCCAGAGGTAGAAATAATAAAGTGATACGTGAGAGGCTTTTCTCACCTCAAATGAAAGGCTTTCAGAACATTTCTGCTGACCCATGGAATTGGTGTTAGATTTGAGTATTTCAGGTTTTATCCTAATTAATCCTCTTAACTTCAGACCTTTGTCATTCAGTAGTATACTAAATGTACTGCATGGGCAGTATAGAGGCACAGCTACTCACTGCAGTGGCAGAGCTTTAGTGAACAAGAACAGATTTGAAGAGTGAACTCTTCCATAGGGAGAGACCCAACTTAAATGCTCTGCAACTGATTCAATAATTCTTTTAACTAATGGTAAAGTTAGTAAGTGCATTATTTCAAAATAAATTCACTGCGAGTTCTAGTTGTAAAATTAGGCAACTTATGAGGTACTCTCCCAGTCCAAGAATACATAGAAGTTGGATTATTGAATTATAAGAACTTGAGCTAGAAAAGCATATTCACTCAATGCACAATTACTGAGCAACTGCTATGTGCTAGAAATGTATTTGGGAAGCTAAAATCTGCAGGCTTAGTGACTGACTGAATATGGAGGGTGGAGGCTACATAGGGAGAGGCAGGAGTAAATTTGTTGAGAGAAGCTGATGACACAGACAATTAGGACACACACACACCTTCTAAGTACCTTATCTTTGTGGAACGTAAAATAGAGTGACAAATGATAGTGTATCAGGCACAGAAGCAGAATACTAATCCAATCTGAGATATGGGTAGAGAAAAGGGAAAGCCACAGAAGGCTCCTGAACAAGTATTCTCTGTATCGACTCTTTAAAAAGAGAGGAAATTTACTGTAATGAGGAATATGAAGAAGGGCATGCCTTAGAAAAGAAATAATGAACGAATATACATAGGTGTAAATAAGCTGGCTTTTTGGGAAGGCTGTAAGCTGTTTTGAGTGTTTGAGGTGTACAATGACAGATATGAAATTATTGGAGATGGAGCTAAGGGAGTAGGAATGAGTTAAATGGAGGCAATGAATTCTATGACTAAAATTTTGAATATCATCCTTTCGACAATTAAGGGTCCACCAAAGGGTCTTACCAGGTCAGAGAAATGGTGAGCATTGATGGTTAGAATGATTGCTGTGATAGTAGTGGGATGGACAGATCTGAGAACTAGATATGGCAGAAGAGTTAGGGAGGCTATCAGCTCAGTCAGCATGAGATCTGGTAAGGAAGACCTGGTGTTTCCAAAAGAATTCCAATTCAAGAATTATACAGGATGCAAAAAGTAACCATATTTGATGATCGAGGGGAGATAGAGGTAGAGGTGGGGAGACAAGAATGTCTCCCAGTCATCTTTAGGGCCTTGGGTAGATGGCAATCACATTTGCTGAGATGGGAGATATAAGAAAGATGGCAAATTTGGGAGAAGAAGGTGATGACTTCATTTTTGTACATGTTGAATTGAAAGGTAACTTACAGTTTACGTAGTTTGAGATACATTGAAGGCCACACATGTGAGGCTAGGGAGAGAAATGAGAGGCAAATGTAGTAGTTTGGAAGTTCTATTTGTATAGGTAGTAAATGGAATGTACAAGAAAGATGTATCTCATCTAATTCAAATACTTTATTTTATCAATAACATAGTTAGCAATCAGCATTTCAGTTATCACAAAGAACAGTGTAATTTGGGTTAAAGTGTAGGAAATACATAGTTTTGCTCTTAAGCAACACAGGATAAAGATTTTATAAAATTATACAATGGAGTCAATTAGCTATGTTTGGAGAACTCAAGATTTTTTAAAGAAAGCATGTACAGTACATATTTTCTATTGTAAAAAGAGAAAAGACCATTTAGGATTTGGTGTTTGATCTTGGTTCCAAAATCCCTGATACTTTATGTCTTCAGTTTCATTTGTATGTTTATTTTCTGAAGATTCTCTTAGTATTTTAAAGGTAGTCATCCTACCGGATGTCCTTGTTATTGAGTTAATATCACAAACCATAAAAACATCTTTTAAATTTAAGATACAAGTATAAAAGAGAACCCTTTAGTGTTAATGGGGGCATATTTTGTGTTGCCTATTTATTGCTAAATATAATACTAAAACTTCCTCTGTTTTTCCCTCCTAACTTTTGAATTTAAAAATATATGGAATAGAGTGCCTCAAACATCTATGTTGAATTTTATCTTTTATTCCTGTTTAGCTTAGAGAAAAAAAAAAATCACTGAGATAGGCAGAACAACTAAAACAAACAGACAAAAAAACCCTCAAAACATGTCCGTCAGTATAAAGAGTAGTGGAAATAACACAGGCTTTGGAGTCAGCAGAACTATGTATAAAAGTTGGCTCTGTTAATTATTAACTATAAATGTGGGCAGCTATCAAAGTTTCACTTTTCTCATCTTTAAAGTGGGATTATTTTTAGGATTAAATTACATTACATTTAATCCGTTATATCTCTTCAAACCATGAGTAACAGAAATTTTTACAGGCTATATATCACGAAATCCAGTGTTGTTTAATTCACCAGTTCATTAACACTAATAGAGATACATATTTGTTTTTCTTTGTTATTTCGATATGACAGCTTTCTCTTTGTTGTAAGATGACCACAGCAGTTCTTAGGAGTCACATCCAGATAGGAAAATGTCCAGAGCAAGAAGAGGGACCATCTCTCCAGTATTTCTCTTTGAGCATAAATAACTTTCCCAGAAATCTTCCCCCAATACACTTCCCTAAATCTCATTAGCTAGAACAGGGTGTCAGGTTCTCTTTAAACCAATCACTGCCAAAGGGAATGATTGGGTAATAATCAGAATTTACCTCTAAACTGGGAGCTACATCACCTTTCTGCTGTTTGGATGCTGAACAAATTCATGTTTCTTTTAACAAGGATGTTAATAATGAGTATTGGGGAGCCAACCAATTTTATCTGCTACATGTGACTCTCAGAGTTTGATCCCTTGGACCAGTAGCATTATATCACTTGGGAACTTGTTGGAATTCAAATTCTTCTGCTCCATATCAGAATTTTTTATCAGGAGCTCTGTGGGTAGGGCTCAGCCCTCTGTGTTTTAATGGGCCCTCCAGGTGATTCTGATACAGGGCCAAGTTAAAAAACCACTGTGTCACGACAAAGTTTACTGAGGAAAGAATATATTAATACTATTTGCTCAGAGCTACAGCTTTGCACAACTCCAGAGAGTACAATGTGAATAAAGTGCAAAGAAGAAAGTGACCCCTACTAGGAAGTTCGACTGCAAATCTAGACATGTCACCATCACGCTTTACTGATTTCAACATAGGTAAAACACTAGCAAGATTATTGGTACTTAGTAAGTAATCAATAAGTGTTGGTCTGCTATTATTCTGGAACCATATTATGCATGAGATGCTGTGGTGATCACTTTCAGATAGCTTATCATATTTGGAATCCAGATCTGAGATCTTCTGCACCAAGAATACAAGTTACTTACATTTTCACAAGAAAATATCAATTTACCCTGTCAGCACTCAGTATCTAAAACAAATGGAAGTTCTTTTTTCTGATAACCCTGAATACCCATCCTTCAAGAACTAATTCACTATTGACATCAATTTCAAATAATGTATGATTCACTCCTGTCAGAAGCCATGCTGAGATTATTCATTCATTTATCCATTAAATTTCTGCCTAGAATCAAAAATTTCAAAGTCCTATTTTTGTATCATATCATATCAGAAATCCAAAAAGGTGCAAACCAAAAATTCTAGGACTTTAACTTTTTGAAGAAGCAGATGATAATGTTGTATAAAATAAATATTCTTTTGAAGAATGCCTTTACATCTTTTATAACACTATTTGTGAAGATAATTTTTGTTATGTTTTTTAATAACAAGAAATATAAATACATAAGTGATACATTCACTCCCCTTAGCATATAATGTTGAAGAGGAAAACCTTTTTAAGTCATTCCCAGTGAAAACTTTTAAGTGCCGAGCCCCATTTTAGTAAATAATATGAACCATGTAGTACATTGCTTCACTTTTGCCTGGAATGCAACAGATCAGTTTTATAATTAATTGCTGTACCTTAACTCTAGAAGTTTTTATGTAATTACACTTGTCTTCCCTAACTTTTGTTATGTGGCTGTTGATTATTTTGGCCTTGTTTTAAGTTTTAAAAGCTTATTGTACCCTTTCCTCTTTTTTGAGCTTCTTTGAATTTTTTTCTCTTTTGGAAGTAGGAAAGTTATAAAGATTAATCTCTCCTTCCATCCACTCACATATTCTTACCCCCATGATTCTATACACCTATCTTTTCTTCCAACAACCCATGCTTTATTTTACTACCCATTCATCTGTCCATACATCTGCTATCCTCTTGTCCATTCATTTATCTTTTTCTAATGTCTTTCTGCTTGTAACCAAATGTAGCTAGAAAAAGTGAGCACAGTGCACGTGTGATTATGAATAGACCTACAGATCCAGAGAGTCTATGCTAGAAATAGACCAGTTTCTTCATTTTACAGAATTCTAGCTCCCTTAAAAAAAAAAAATTGACTAACCTTCCACAATCCTAGCTTACATTGATGCAGAGGTTTCTGGATTTCTGTAACTATTATAAAAAATTTTAGCAGAGTTATAAATCTTGATTTACTTCAGTAGACTTGTTTAAAATAATGTTTGTAAACAATGTACATAAATCCAGCATTACAAAAAAAGAGTTTAAAGGGTAAATATTTATAAAATAAGTCACTTCAGTTGCCTTAAATAGAAGCTTCCCTGCTGCATTTAAAATATGACTTTTCTTCATTTGATCAAGAAATATTAGTAAAAGCAGTAATTCAATACAACAGGCTCTCATCTCTCACTCAAGAAGTTCACAATCAATTTTTATTCGACTTTCTAGAAAAACATCTATTGAATGAATCATACGTGCATATATATTTAAATCATATTAATCTGGGCTCCCTGACATTTTTTTTTTTTTTTTTTTTTTTTTTGCTGTATGCGGGCCTCTCACTGTTGTGGCCTCTCCTGCTGCGGAGCACAGGCTCCGGACACGCAGGCTCAGCGGCCATGACTCACAGGCCCAGCCGCTCCACGGCATGTGGGATCCTCCCGGACCGGGGCAGAACCCGCGTCCCCTGCATCGGCAGGCGGACTGTCAACCACTGCGCCACCAGGGAAGCCCAATCCCTGACATTTTTGATATATTGATTATAATAGCAAGAAGGTTCAAGATAAATGAATATCAGATACAAGAAAAATCAATTTGTTCTTTAAAAATCTTAATATTGTACACTTGTACATAGGAAGCCCTTGCAAACCTTGTGATATTGAATGACTAAAGGGAAAGTAAAATCACTACTGTCAATGAGATTGAGTCTCTACTCTTTCACTGTAATATTATAACTCACTAAAAATAATGACAATTCTGTCAAAGTAAAAACAACAAGTTGTCACTGAAATTTCAGAACATTTTTAACATATATTTCAACTAGTATAATTTCAGCAGATGTGAAATTCCATACCCTCCATACCCTTAACACAGTAAGCAAAGATATCTATAGTTTCTCAAAGCACAAACAAAACATACATTTTCTTGTTTAGGTAGTCACCTATATTTATACAAAGGTGAATATATATTGACCAAAAAAGCTAAGAATGGTATCAGTAAATAGAACCTGACACAATTTCGCAATGGCCCAGGACATTTCTAGGTGCCAAAGAAGGTTTTTTCCAAAGGTTTATAACTCGTATTTGTGAAGTATACATAGAAAAACTACACAGATGATACTCACTCTTCCAGGATCTAAACCAGTGTCCTACAGAAGACAGGTGCTCAACAAATACTTAATTGCAAGTATTTAGAATGGTGCTAACATAATATTTTGCAAGGACAGAACTGAGCTATATCTATACTGTTTAAAATGATAGCCACATGTGATGAGCTAGAGTGACTGAGGAAGTGAATTTTTAATTGTATTTAGTTTGTATCAATTTAATGTAAATTTAGTTAAATAGCAGGATATTTCTAGCAGCTAGCAGATTGGGCAGCACAACTTTAGCAAGTAGTCAAGTGTAAGCAACCCGATGATACATACCTCGATGATACACACCTCAAAACAAATTCATTTGTTCATTTGTTGCTACTTACATTTGGTTTTGGGTTTCCTTCCCCTGCCCATATCCTTGTTGTCAATTTTATATTTTTGAATTTGTATAATGTTAACATGCTTACAAGAGTTAAAAATACAGAAAATATACTCAGCCACTGATCTATCTTCTCATATTTCTTCTACCCAATTCTTAGAATCCCTTGTAAATAATAAGTTTCCTTATTCCTTTATCTTTCATGTGAGTCTTTTTTTTAATATTTGTGAAAATAAGCAGATTAAGGATGTGCTTTTTTATTTCTTCTTCACTCTTACACAAAAGGTAATATATTGCTACATATGAAATCATAAGTTTGTGCTCACACCTCCAATGCAATCCCATCTCATAGGGTTCTTTGTCTTATCACATTCCATTGTAGTACCTCTCTTATACCATTGTGAGAACCCTGGCTCTCAAAAATAACTACACGTTTCCTCATTGTTTCCACGTACAACACACAGAAATATCCACAGGTATTTCTGACTGCTTTTATGACTCCACTATTTTCTCAGCCCCATATCTTGCTCCTTTGATTCACTTTTTATTTTAAGAATCCATTGACAAGTATATCCCTAATGAAGAGTTCATGGAGATTAAATATTCTGTGTACATACATGCCTGAAAAAATCTTTATCCCACTGTTCACTTAATTAACTGGCTGAGTATTGAATCTCATTTCTGAAATAATTTCTACTTAATACTTGAATGCATTGCTTCATATTTTTCCTCTTTGTAGCCAGTGTTGCTCATGAAAAGTCTAATACCAATCTGATTTAAATATTTTATAGATGACCCTTTTTCTCTTGAAGATTTAGTTCTTCTCTTTACCCTCAGTGTTCTTTAATGTTTGAGGATATGTCTCAGCATGGTTATCCTTGCATCCAGAAGTAGAGTATGGCGGTAATGGGTACAGGCTCTGAGTCTGAATACCTGATGCTGAATTCTGACTCTGATACCTACCCCTTTCCTGAGGAAACAAAGGTGACTTGACCGAGTTTCTGATTTTAAGAGCTCTCTGTCAGGATTTTGGAAGTGGCTGAGTACAGGAAAACACATGCAGTTAGAGACATAGGATCTTTAGCAAATGTATGTCTTTAGTGTCAGCAAGTCCAAGAGACAAGATTGCCTAGCACGGTTAGAAGCATGGGTGGGCTGGTGATCAGGGAAAGTTTCACAAAGAACTGATATCTATGAAGATAAATATGAAGAGTGGGTAGAAAGTTACCAGGTAGACAGGGTTAAGAAGAGGGCTGTTCTCAGGCATATAATCATAGACAGCTGGACAGAGAGAGTTGGAGTCTGGGGAGCTGAGATCAACTCTTTTTATTCTCACCCAAGAAATCCCCAGCAACATGTGAAGGACAACCTCAACACCACAAAGATATGTCAAACAAAGATATGTTTCTCCTACTAGAAGCCTTCCCAATCTGTCTGTACACTTCAGCATCTTTAAAGACTTTTCCCCCCTAGACATTTCTATTGACCTAAAAAAATAAAACCGTCAGTTAATTTACCAGCAAAATGGATTTATTCAGGAACAGCAAAGAACTGCAACTCAGGACATGGAATCTGTGGCAAACTATAGGCAGGTCTGGAAAACAAAGGAGAGGAACATTCTTTTATGGAGAAGGAAGAGTGGGCGGGGCTGTTACAAACAAAATGTACATTGGAAGAGACTGGGAGTTTCCAGTGTAGGGGCTTTTCACTGGCAGAGTTGAGACAGTCTCTCATTGGTTGGGCTATTGCCAGGCGAGGAGAAATTCTTCCTTCCTCCTGCTGGGTAGTAAAATAGGAACTTTCTTCCTTTCAGAGATGCAAAGGTATGTCTCTTCCTGCTGAGTCTGCAATTGATAACAAGAGAGCTGCCCCTTCTGTCTTCCCAAGTCCATTGTAAATGAGGTTTCTGTTTATTAATGTTTACATTTCCCTGTTCCTGTGGCCCATGTTCCTATGGTCATCAGTGTATGATCCCCTGCACACTGATCTGTATTTAGCTAGAGATACAGATCATGGAGCTCCTTTACTTCTCTATTTTTCTTTCACTCCTTTCCTGTGTATGCTTTTCTTTTTTTTTAAATTAATTTATTTATTTTTGGCTGTGTTGGGTCTCCATTGCTGTGCATTGGCTTTCTCTAGTTGTGGTGAGCAGGGGCTACTCTTTGTTGCTGTGCGCAGGCTTCTCATTGCGGTGTCTTCTCTTTGTTGCAGAACACGGGCTCTAGAGCGCAGGCTCAGCAGTTGTGGTGCACGGTCCCAGTTGCTTCATGGCATCTGGGATCTTCCTGGACCAGGGCTCAAACCCGTGACCCTTGCATAGGCAAGTGGAGTCTTAGCTGCTGTGCCACCAGGGAAGTCCTGTGTTTTTCTTGATAGTAGAAACTGAAGAGGTTAAAGAATGATCTTAAGCAATGGATAAGATGGTGGGTGATTCTAAAGGAGGAAAATTTAAACTGTTTAAACTCAAGAACAACAAGAGAGTAGATAAACAATGAAAGTAATCCAGCGGCTTAACCAGAACACACACACACACACACACACACACACACACACACACACAAACCCTTGATCAATATATTAAAAAGGAAGAGGGAAATATACCCTCCAGAAAGGCTATAATGTAAAAGCTGGAATATGCCAAGTGTTAGTGAGGATGTAAACCAGCTAGAACTCTCAGGCACTGTTGATATGAATAAAATGTGTTCCAAGCACTTTGGAAACTGTCAGTGTCTATTAACATGGTACAAAAGTATATTCTGTGATTCAGAAATTCCACTGATAGGTATAGTCCCTGAAAATATATATGTAAATTCCCTGAAAATATGTGCATATATTCCTAGCACCAAAAAGTGCACAATACTTCATAGCATCACTATGTATAGTAGTCCCAAACTGGAAATTATCCAAATGCCCATTAACTATAGAATGTATAAATAAATTGTGGTATAATTGTACGTTGGAATACTATACAGTAACAAGAATGAGAAATATAAACCTACCTACAGCAATATGAGTCAAATCACATAAGTTTAATGTTGAGTGAAACTTGATACAAAAGAATATAAACTAAAAATAGAACTACCATGTGACCCAGCAATCCCACTACTGGGCATATACCCTGAGAAAACCATAATTCAAAAAGAGTCATGTACCACAATGTTCATTGCAGCTCTATTTACAATAACCAGGACATGGAAGCAAGCTAAGTGTCCATCAACAGATGAATGGATAAAGAAGATGTGGCACATATATACAATGGAATATTACTCAGAATAAAAAGAAACAAAATTGAGTTATTTGTAATGAGGTGGATGGACCTAGTCTGTCATACAGAGTGAAGTAAGTCAGAAAGAGAAAAAGAAATACTGTATGCTAACACATATATATGGAATCTAAGGGGAAAAAAAAAAGGTCATGAAGAACCTAGGGACAAGATGGGAATAAAGACACAGACCTACTAGATAATGGACTTGAGAATATGGGGAGGGGGAAGGGTAAGCTGTGACAAAGTGAGAGAGTGGCATGGACATATATACACTAACAAACGTAAAATAGATAGCTAGTGGGAAGCAACTGCATAGCACAGGGAGATCAGCTCGGTGCTTTGTGACCACCTAGAGGGGTGGGATAGGGAGAGTGGAAGTGAGGGAGATGCAAGAAGGAAGAGATATGAGAACATATGTATATGTATAACTGATTCACTTTGTTATACAGCAGAAACTAACACACCATTGTAAAGCAATTATACTCCAAAAAAGATGTAAAAAAAAAAAAAAGAATATATACAGTATGATTCCATTTGAATTAACTGAAACAGGCAAAACTAATGTATTCTCTTAGACCTTTCCAGTCTCTTAGTGTGGTATATATCCATTGTAAAACAAATTACTTCAAAATTTAGTAGCTTAAAACAGCAAATATTTATTATCTTTCACATTTTCTGAGAGTTAGGAATCCAGGAGAGGCTTAGTTGTGTGATTCTGCCTCAGTCTCATGACATTGAAGTCAAGATGTCATCTGAAGCTGCAGTTATTTTGAAGGCTTGAGTGAAACTAGAGGATCCACCTCTAAGCTCATGGCTGCTGGTCCAAAGCCTCATATCCTTGCTGGCTGTTAGCTAGCAGCCTCTGTTCCTTGCCATGTGGACATCTCAATTATGCTGTTCACAGCATAACATTTAAACATCAGAGCAAGCAGTACATGAGAGAGAATGACCAAGTTGGAATTCTTGAAGTCTTTTTTAAATAGCCTAAGAAGCAACATCCCATCATTTATACTATGTTCTATTTGGCACATAGATCTGGCACAATGTGGGGAAGGGCTATACTAAGACGTGAATACCTGGAGGCTGGGATCATTAGAGGCCATGTTGAGTGCTGGCTCTTACACCTGGTAAAAATTTAAATTGATGAATTTTGAGAGGTTTGATAGTATAGGAAATTGCATTGATATTTTAACTATTTGAGAATTCATACTAAGAAATACAAAAACAACTAATAAAAAAATTTTTTTTCAGAGGCAACTTGTTAACTCCATTAAAATAGTGTGTTACATAATGAGCAGGGGTCATCATAGACCATTACTTGGTCCAGGTCCAACTTTAAATACTTAAATAGTTACATTCATTTAACCAATTATTGTGGTGTTAACAAATTTGAAAATGTTATAAGGAAAATTGTGAAAGAGCTAACTTTTATATTAGGTAGTCATGACTAAATTCTAAAACATTTAAATAAATGAATATTATTTATTAATATTAATGTATTATTGAGAAACATCAAGATTAAGCTTTAGGGAAAACAGCTAAGTCCCTAAGGCACTGGAGATACCCAAAGCTGGACACTCAGGCTAATTAAATGATCCAGAATTTCATATATAGAAAAAAGATCTCTGCCAAAGGGGGAAAAAAGTATCAGTATAGTATCATGAAGCCATGACAACAAAGTCTTTTCTGTTATTTTATTTCTTAGGGGTTTTTTTTTTTTTTTGAGCTATTCTAGACGTTTGAAAGGTAGGGGTAGAGTAGAATAGTGAGGCCAGTATGGCTCTTGTTAACTGTGTGATGTGTCATAAAGCACTCACTCTGATGCTTGATTCTCTCATTTGAAAAAAGAAAAAATTCTCACCAGTTATTGACTTTCATGATACGTAATCTGTGAGGGACCAAACACAGTACTGATACATACTTTTGGCTTCCTTAAAAAAAAAAAAGGTATGAATCTTGATAATCAATGTTTGTTCAATAAATCTAAAAAATGAAGAGTATGTGACATTTATAGAAGTCATGCATATGCTTAATTGCACTTTCTGCTGTAATTTCTTCCCACTTACTTAGCATCATGTAAAGAAATGGTGACTTAGCATTATGTGAATTTTCAAAGCCAAATACCTCTATCATTGGTAATTTTCAAAGATAATAGTATGATTAGAAATATTTTAATCTGCATTTTATTAATGATAGAAAACATAATTTAGTGACATCATTGGAGATGATTACCTATAATGAGTCTGGATATTTTTCTGACCTACTTAATCCAATAATTATGTACCCTTACCTACTTTCAAAAGCACTTAATAAACTTAGCAAGAAATGATAAGGGATAAAATATTCCTGAGTTAGTACCAGAGAGAGACTCAAGGCCTGGGAGAAGTTGGCTCTATTGCCAGAAAATTAACATTAATTTAGAAATTAATTGACATTAACATTGATGTTAATTAACATTAACATTAATTTCAGTGCCCCAGGAGCACTGAAATTTAGAAGCCTAAAGTATTTTACTTATCAAAAGGAGGCAGTGCAGCTTTGGGGCTCAGAGAGCAAGCTCTGGAGTCTCAGTTACCAGCCTGCCACTTATTAGCTGTTTGACCTCAGTTTCCTCATCAGTGAAATCAGGATAATAATAGTTCCTGCCTCACAGGGCTGCTGTGAGGATTAAATGAGACAGTGCATACAAAATGCTTAGCACAGTGCCAAGATGAGTAAGCACTCAATGGATATTATTATTCTGACTATTCTGAATAAGGTTGGTAGAGAAAGTACAGACTTCTAATGAGTTCAGGACTGACTTAGAATTTGGCCGTATAAAATAGACAAGATACTTTGAAGTTGACAAGATATTGACCCAAAGGCCACTTCTGTTTAGTAAATCTACACTCCAAAGTTCAGAACAGTTGATTCTACCTGGGATGTCAAATGATTAGAGTGAATCTGTTTAAGGTGTTTCCCTCTCTGATCAATGATTGTATAACATGATGGATGGTATACTGTGTATAAACCTTGTTTTCTTGAAATGTAGGTAGATTATGGATTTGAGATAGCTTTGTCAATTTGTTTTTACTTCTAAATTACCACTAACTGGCTACTTAATTATACTCTGTATTTTCTTGAAAGCATTAAAAAATTTCACGCCCACTCTGATCCAAGCAACCATATGTCCATAGTATGAATAAAGCACACCCACAGCTGATGTTTAAGCTAATCAAATGAGAAATGTATTACATGTCGGCTTTGAATAGTTCATTTATGCTGTTAGAGTGAACAAAGTAGTAGTTTCCATCTGTACTTCAGAAATTAAACATTTGCTTCTCAAAGATTTTATTTTAATTGGAACTAATATTAGTTTCTTAGTAAGAGGCCCCTAAAGGAGTTAAATTGAAATCACGTTGCAATAATGAAAAGGCTATGATGTATTTTCCTTAAAATATGCCAAATCTTTCTCACATTATCTCACATGGCAGTGAAAACTAGACCTTTACATGATTTGATGCTTGTCTCTCTGTTTTTGGCCAAGATCTACATAGGACGATGATAGGAGCAGTTTCAAATTGTAGAGGCAGTTAGTAACAAACTGAAGATGTAAATAGAAAGAGTTAAATTATTATTGTATGGCACACTTGTTTGGTGGATGAGAAAAACCTTTTTTTTAGTGGGGAAGACTGTGAAAAGAGTTTTATCAGTGGTAGACCACCAGAAGTTTTGAGACCACATCTCTTTGTATTTATCTATGTCTTTAGGGTTAATAGCGGATGTCAAAGTGATTAGGAGCCTCTCTGTCATGTTCTTTTGAGTAGAAGTTTTGTTGGGGTGTTTGCTGTTCACCCCAAGAACCTGAAGGAAATGTGAAATAACTGGACACATTTCCGTAGGAGTTTCCTCCTCTCTCAACACTATAAAAAAGTAAAGATTAACTCATTAAATATGTCGAATATTCTTATAAGCCCACATAAGTATATTTTTGGAGATTTCCAAGTATGAACAAAACCTAAATTACATTGAAATGCAAGCTTAACATGTTGAATTTGTACCTACATTTTTGTGGGTTTTTTATATTTATTCATTCATTAACTCATTCAATTACTTAATTCAATTACTTTTCTACTATGTGCCAGGCTAGACACTTGGGATACAAACAGGAAATAGTTTCAAGGAACCAGTGAACATTTTTGAACACTGTAGTGATATGACTCACTAATAAAACAACTTATTGAGAATCTATTTTGTGACAGACACTGTTGTACTTACTGCTAAGAGTTGGTTTTGTCAATAAGATTATACTTATGATGCGTCTGAAGGATGAGAAGATCTTAGGCAGGAGGACTATGGTGAGTGCTCAAGCAGGAGATAATGATGACTAGAGGTAGTGGGGCTGCACTGGCAATGGATTTAAAATGTACTTGGGCTTCCCTGGTGGCACAGTGGTTGAGAGTCCGCCTGCCGACGCAGGGCACACGGGTTCGTGCCCCGGTCCAGGAAGATCCCACATGCCGTGGAGCGGCTGGGCCCGTGACCCATGGCTGCTGAGCCTGTATGTCTGGAGCCTGTGCTCTGCAACGGGAGAGGCCACAACAGTGAGAGGCCTGCGTACTGCCAAAAAAAAAAAAAAATATATATATATATATATATATATATATATATATATATATATATATTTATATGGTAGAGGAGATTACACTTAGAGGACATTTGGATATAGAGGTTAAAAAAGAGTAGGAGGTAAAAGAAAACACCTGAGTTGTTTTCATTGATGACTGGGCATCAAGATAGAAAATATTACAAGAAAATTAGGCTTTCCAGGTAGAAAAGAATGTGTTTAGGTTTAGATAGGATGGATTTGAGGTGTTATGAAAGATTTAGGTAGAATTTTGCAGTGGACCATTTTGGATTTATAGCTCTGGAATTCAGGGAAAAGGTTAGATTAGAGATACACTTTGGGAGTCACATCTAAATTAGTAGGAATTGTGGTTCAGGAGTGTTTCTCCTGCACAAAGTGTTGTGAGTTAGCTTTCTCCTTGCCTTTGTTATTCTGTTCACTGAAAGTGAGACAATGATTTCATGAAATCTCACTACTGAATAATATTATCCAATAGAAGTTTTGGTATGATAGAAACATTCCATATTGCCATTCTCAAAACAGAATTCAATAGCCATAAGTGTATACTGAGCACTTGAAATGTGGTAAATGTGATCGAGGAACTCAATTTCAAATTAAATTAAATTTTAATGAATTTAATGTTTCATAGTCATATGTGGCCCTGTGTGGCCAGGTGCCCCTTTTTATTGGATGGTATACCTAGAGAATGGACAGAGGAGAAAAGCACAGTGGATAATCCTGGTGGGTATAGTAACTAAGAATTAGGGTATAGGTGATACATTTTAGTGAGTGGAGGAAAGATGATACTAGATAAAATATGGGTACCTATGTATATTGCCAACATTTCCCCATATCAAGAACATGGCAGGTAGGATTGCAAGACATGGTATGCCATACATGCAGATAGAGATTTGGATGTAGGAAAAAATAATATTTATTAATATTTTTGTGTTAGATAAAGTACTATATCTTCCAGGTTTGGAATCATTGCTCTAAAAATTAATTGCTTTTATCCTGCATATTCACATGGGGAAGAAACTTATTAAATATGATATGGTATAGTAGTTAAAAGTCATATTAGCAGAATGACTCTGTGAAAGATTCTTGATTTATCTGTGTCTTTGTCATTCAACTAAGTATGAACCCCAGGTTAATACTGGGTTTGTTTTAAGACTTAAATCACAGCAAACACTTAGAAAACTGCCTTGAATCTACTGAAGAGTTAATGCATGTTGTTATCATTAACCTTAAAAGTAAAGTCAGAGAAACGTTTTTAATTGAGTCTATTTTGAAACCTTAATAAAAAAAGGGCATTCTATGGATTGGCCTTACTGATTGATATATCCCTAAACTCATTCAATGTTGTGTTATTTTACATAGAAACGTTTTGCATATAAGATCATCAGCTTCTTTGCATTAATCTTTTTTATGATGAGGAAATATTTTATCAAAAGAAAGTTTACAGTAGTTTTATTATTTCTATGGGATAGAATTAGTATCCTTAGTTAATTTTCTTCTATTAGCAACTCAAATGTTTTTTTTCTTTAAATATTTTTTATGTTAACAATTTCAACTATTATTCACACCAATTCCTTTTTGTCATTTCTTTGAGCTTACATTGGATAAGATGAAAAATAATTATATGGTTCCAGACTTGGTAAAAACAAAAATGCTATAAAGGAGAAAGATAATCTTTTAAAACATTTCCATAACGATGCCTTTCTTGTCTTTGCTTACCTTTGTATTTCAGAGATTCAGGATTATCCTACCAAAATGTTTTGTCTCCCTACATTTAAAAAATAATTGAAATTTTATTAATTAAGTATTTGTTTAAAAATATGATTCTCCATTTCCTGGAAACTCCAGAAATCTGAAAATACCAATAGTACAATTTTCTCTTTCTTATTCATTTTAACAGCAATTCCGGAATTTGTAACACAAGTGAATGTTGCCTTGGAAGCCTTAAGTAAAAACTCTTTGGATGTGTTTGATGATAATCAGTTTGTGGACATCTCAAAAAAGATCTATGATACAATTCATGATATCAGATGTTCAGTCATGATGATTCGGGTAAGTTTGCTTTACCTTCTATTGAATTATCTTAACACTTTTCACCATCTGGTATGCCTGGAATGATTGCAAGAAATGTTTTATTTCTATGCCGTAATGTCAATGCTAAAATCCATTAGAACTTTAGAAATTCGTATGTATCCCCAAAATCAGATATACTGTCACAAACAACACTTTTACTTATGTATATGGTTGTAACTTATGCAAATGAGCACATTTAACTGCCACATGTGCAGAAATGATAGAATTCATTGTGTACAGGATTTGCTGAAGTGTCACATAGCATATCAAAAGCCAAAGAACAATACATAAAGTAATTTACTTTCTTTTCTTGAGCAGAAAGGAGAGGATCTTTCTCATCACTACTGAAATTTATAGAAAAATGTGTTTAAAACAAGGTATTTCTATGGCTGAACCCTCTCACACTAGATCATAGAATCAGAGTGTTTTGTAAGAAATCTCACTTGTAACTGCCAGAAACAAGATATGTTTGAGAGTTGTCTATTTGGGAGAATATATACCATCTTCCTGAGTGTGAAAGTGAGTCGTTTGTTGTGGGCACACCTCAGAATTATCTTACCTTAGGGAAACAAAATCCAGTTTATCCACCTATTCACGCTTGGTTAAAGGCCACCTCTCTTCAGAGGTGTTACCAGAGCCTCCTGCAGGGCCAATCAAGCTCTTGTGGCCAAAAAATCCACCCTGAGGCAGAGTAAAGGAAAGAAGAATCAGTAAGACTGGTGAGTGCAATTTGTAAGTATGAGTAGAGTTCAATTTGAAGGCCTCTGGAATTAACTGTTAGTAAGACTGTGAGATAGAATTGGATGTACTGAGGAGATAAGGATGGAGCATCAGTAGTATCTGACAGGTCTGAATATCATAGGTTCATGGAGCAGTTCATAGAAATGGAGCCAACTGAGGACCTTGTAGGGAAAAGAGCCAACAGAAGTAGAGGAGCCTGGAAGGGCAGATGGATGCTTATGGAAGAAATTGTAAGAGAAAGTCTAGAGGTGTCAAGACATGGGATCTAGTACTTCAGAGCTTGGGAATACCTACAAGCAAGCCAGTTATACAGAGAGAAACCTCAATATATATTTATGAACAGCCTAGAAGTATTTGTTTATATGTGACTGGGAATAGTGGTACTGTACTAGTACTATGTCTGAACTGCAAAGTACCTTTGCCAAATAGTTTCTTCTTCTAACAAAAGTTTTTATTCCTTACCTATGTGGACTAGGTGACTAGTGGGCTAGTATTAATTCAGAGCTGGATAGGTGGAACCAGGAGGGAAACACTGAAAGTATGAAGAAGGCACATAAACTTCAGGAGGTAGCTTTACAAGAGTGAAAGCCCCACATTTCCAGTATCTCTTGGTGGATATTTGAGAAGATAAACCAGTGAAATAGCATAGGTGAACCAGGGCAGGGAATGCGTTTTGTTTTTTGTTTTGATTTTTTCTGCAAAAGCTATCTAGGGACAAAAGTCTTATAACCTCTCCCACTTGAATTTCTAGTATTTAAAAATTTTCTTATTATCAAAATAGCTTACTTATAACAAACTAAATTGTCTTGCCATTATTTCTATATATCCCTCATATGCAGTAGTCCTCTTTAGGGCAGGAGGACAATTTATTATAATTATTAACAGCTTTAGAGGGCAGTAATTTTTCCCTATAGTCATCTCTTTTTCAAGGTAAATGCTTCAATTTCTTTTAACTTTTCCTCATAGAAATAATTTAGTATTTTGTGTTCTTTACTAGTCCTTATTTAACTTTTCAACAAACTTCTCAAATGAGACTATCAAAAAGCATACTCTAATTAGAGCCTGCCCGATGTCAAATGAAGTGGAAGATGTATTCTTACATTACTGCTATTAATACAGCCAACTACTGTTAGTCTATTTTTTCCCCTCTTAAACACCATGATTATTGGATAGACAATAATTTTTTTTTGTTTTTATTTTTTATACTGTCGTTTCCTGTATATCCCTTCTCCATTTTGATTTGATGTGTTTGCTCTTGGCCCCCAATCCTAATGCTATTAAACTTCATTATATTTCTAAATGATTCTTCATGTAATTTATCAGGTTGTTTTTAATTTTGGTTGGTGACCATACCTAAATTAGTATTAGTTAGAAATATGAGATTATAATCTTAGTTCCTTCATCTAGATTACAAATAAAAATATTAAATTATATTGGCCCTTAATCCCTGTTGGATAGCTCCAGTTAAGTGCATTAGTGTTAAGATCCCTTAGAATCTGATGTTCCAGCCAGCTGAGAACATACTGGTAAGTGATCGGTTTGAAAGAATGTTTTGTTTTGTTTTTTTGCGGTACGCGGGTCTCTCACTGCTGTGGCCTCTCCCGCTACGGAGCACAGGCTCCAGATGCACAGGCTCAGCGGACATGGCTCACGGGCCCAGCCACTCCACGGCATGTGGGATCCTCCCGGACCGGGGCACGAACCCGTGTCCCCTGCATTGGCAGGCGAACTCTCAACCACTGCGCCACAAGGGAAGCCCTGAAATAATGTTTTTTTGAATGTTGAGGTAAAGATACTCTTTCTTCAAACACGTTTTATGGCCAAAAAAAAAAAAAAAAAAAACAACCAGATAAAAGCAGAGATCCTGTGCTTGAAACCAAGCAGGATAGTCTAGAGGCCCATTATCTGTGTCCCTACACCCCCAGTCTCCTAGACAGCTGCTAGGGGCACCTGTATAGCACTTCTGCAGTGATTCCTTGGATGATAACCCATAAACCTTTGTACTTAACTGCTAATTGGATTATAGTACGAAAATAGAAGTCTAACTCAGGTGTAATTAATGAAAATCTTTTTTTTTTCCCTTTGAGGACTGTCCCTTTATCATAGAAGATAATAAAATTGATCTGGTATAATCTTCTCTTTAAGAGGTCAGATGTAATGCTGACCAATATCCTGAACTTAGAACTGCAAAACTTTATTTAGAGTATCTAGAGAGTGTCAACATTAAGGCAATACATGTATAATTATGCAAGTTCAGGGAAGGCTAAGCTATGCTCTTGAGAATGTGTGTGAGTGTTACAGAATCCAGTCTTGTACCTGAATTTTCATGAGTGTTCTTCGGTGCTCTGGAGATGATAAAATACTAACTTAAGATCATAGCCTGATATTTTATAGTTTTACAAAAAAATATGATTATACCGGTCTTTAATATTTATTTTGATGAATAACTATGTTTGCCATTGTTTAGATTATTTTAAAAATTTCTGAATCAAATACTGTGACATTTACTATTATCTCCACTGGATTCAGTGTACGGACAATTGAGTTTGTAGAATCTCATTCTTAACCTTGGAGAGTAGGAAGTATTAATATTTTTTATCTGTTTGGTGTTTAATATCTATGTGTAAATTTTACAGTGATTAAGAGCTGTATGGTCAGGCCACTTAAGGGGACTGTTCTCTTGTTCTCTGTACCTCCCCTGCCCGACCAGTGCCTGCTTCACCTATATCTTATGCATATGGCTGACTTTCCTACATAGTTGCCCCAGGCCCCAGCTAGTGATTGTTATTATTAAAGGGGGCTGTGAAGGGCATTCCCCTCTGCTGGTTTCCCTGGTAACTAATGAGCCCACCTGTAATCAATTCCCCTGTAACTGGCAAACTCCCCTTTCTCTGGGAGTGAAGACCGCTGCCATGTCCTGCCCAGCGTCTGAAGTACACGGTGGGGTGTCACTCCAGGACCTTGCTTCAGACGTGTAAGATCCCCCATCCATTAAACCACTGATGTCTCTGTTGCTGACTCCCAGCTCTTTCTTCAGTCTTGAAGCTGGGCAAGCACAGGACTTGTAGGCCTGTGCAGTGCAGCCCAGCAAGAACCCTAATAATATAATGGTTAAAACTAAAGCAAGTAACAGATCTCACTTAGCTTCAGTTTCCTCCTTTGTAAAAGGAACTTGGTATTATACCTACTTTAAAAGATTATTATGCTGACAAAATGAGCTAACAGAAATGAAGTACTTAGTAAATAGTAGTCTAATAAGAAGATAGCTTCTATTGCTATTACCACTGTGAATAGAACTAGTACTACTGAAGCCGCCTATGATTTTGTATATCTTGAAGAATGTTAGCTATAGAAGCTGTAAAAATATGCTCATGGAGCAACGTGAAGCTAAAAACCAAAAAGTAACTTGAAAGGGTGAAGTTCAAAGATTTATTATTTTTCTTTCGGTACTGTTTACATTGTATAAGAGGATAGCCATGTTTATTAGCATTGGGTATCTGAATTATAGTTGATTTAATGAAAATTTTGCTTTTGAACCCATATTACTTTAAGCTAGCATTATAATTCTGCATATTGTTTTTCTTAACCTCTTGAACCATACAAGGAGGCTTAGTGGCTCATCTTTTTGGTAAAAGGTGCTTAACCAGAAATAGAGGAAATTTGATAAGGATGGCATAAGTGAATTGTGAGAGACTAGCATGGGTGGCCAGAAGTGAAATACTCTCAAAGAGAGGAAAAGATTCAGCAAAAATTCATCCTGTAACAGGTGTTCAGAATGTAGACTTTCATATGTTTTCTTTGTGAATTTTCACATGTGACTTATCAAAAGTTCTCTGAGAATACAAAGAACTTTCCAAAGACGAATGTGAAGATTTTCAGGACCATCATAAATTTAGATTTTCTGTGTTAGTTTTCTAACTTTATGTTTCAGGGAAGAGGAACATATTTTGGATATCTCACTTGGTGGAAATTAATTTTTGATAAAACAAAAATAAAATAAATATAAAAACATTTACATGTCCCAGTTTACATGGACCATCTTTACATGAATCATTTAAATGGATTGGAACATAGTTTAATATACAACTTCAGCTTATATAGCCAGAAAAACCTTTTGTGTCCAATTCTACTGTGTGTATAGAAGTGGATAGTTTTATAGCTTTTACTGGAATAATATATAATTTTAAAAATTTAAATTACTTGCACTGTCATGATTTCTTTGCACTTCTTTCATTGTCCACCGTAGTGTCTTTTGTTCAAGACCTCAAAAATTTTTTTTCTTTATATGTCTTCTGGACTGAGCTGCTGTTTTTCTCTTTGAAGTCTCACTCAAACTGCCAGAGAGAAAGGCTATGGTGGTGTCAGTTAGAAGCTAACCAGTGTAGAATATTATCTTGTACAATTAGAACTGTGTAATGCAATTTGGAAATGAAGAAATAGTGAAAAAAAATACTGTGTAAAATCAAGACATGCATTGAAGTCCCTGTTTTACATTACCACTTACATTGTTATTTTACATGATATCATTAGTTTCTTCGCTGTGGAGGGAAATGAAAGCATACCATTAAATTACTACTTTTACCTAGTAAAGTAGCTTTAAAATTGTACTTAAAATGAAAGACAAAACACTGTTCCCTAAGATTAAGAACAAAGTGAGAATGTCCATTTTCCAAAGCAGTGCAATGTTTTGGATGTTCTGGCTGGAACAGTAAATCAATAACCATAATAATATTAATAATAATAATATAATAAATAAAAAGTATATTGGTTACAAAGGAAAAAGTGAAACTGTCTAGATTGGTAAATTATATTCTCAACTACATTGAAAATCCTAAAAAATAAATTTATAACAACAAAAAAACCCATTCCAGTAGAACTGATAAATAAGTTTAGATCACAGAATACAGGATCACAGAATACAAGGTCAGTATACAAAAAACAATTATATAATGGGAGCAAGGGAAAAATAAAAATAAGGGCAAAATTAATGAAATAAGAAAAGTACAATAGGGACTTCCCTGGTCCTCCAGTGGTTAAGACTCGGCGCTTCCACTGCAGGGGGCGCAAGTTTGATCCCTGGTCAGGGAACTAGGATCCTGCATGCCACAGGGTGCAGCCAAAAAAAAAAAAAAAAAAGAAAAGAAAAGTACAGTAGAGAAATACAATGAAACTCAAAGTATATTTTTCTATATAGTAGTAACTAACAACTAGAAAATATATCTTTTAAAAGTACAGTATATTTCAGCATTAAAAATAAAATAAACTTAGTGATAAATCTAACAAAGACGTACATGATCTAAACTCTGAAAATTATAAAAATTTCAATTTTACAAATATTCAAAAATATTACTAAGAAAAACTAAAATCACTTAAATATTTGGAGTTTATCATATTTATGGACTGGGAGACTCAATATTGCTAAAGGTGTCAATTTTCCCCAAATTGATTTTTTTTTCCTGCTGTGTTAGGTCTTTGTTGCTGCATGTAGGCTTTCTCTAGTTGCAGTGAGCGGGGGCTACTCTTTTTTGTGGTGTGTGGACTTCTCACTGTGGTGGCTTCTCTTGTTGCGGAGCATGGGCTCTAGGCGCAAGGGCTTCAGTAGTTGCAGCACATGGGCCCAGTAGTTGTGGCTCGTGAGCTCTAGAGTGCACGCTCAGTAGTTGTGGTGCACGGGCTTTGTTGCTCCGAGGCATGTGGGATCTTCCCAGACTGGGGATCGAACCCGTGCCCCCTGCATTGGCAGGTGGATTCTTAACCACTGTACCACCAGGGAAGTCCCCCAAAATTGATTTTAGATTTAATGATGTCCCAAACAAATTCTCAGCAGACTTTTATGAAGACTAATAGTCCAAGGTGGTTACATGGGTGTATACATTTATCAAAACTCAAAAAATTGTACACATAAAATTACATGTAAATTATATTGATAAAGTTAATTTAATAAAATAATGTTTTGCCCAGTAGCCAACACCTTAGAAAACAGGCAGTTTTAATTAGATAAAGTTCCACCAAACTGTATTAATTAGGACTAATTAGAAAGGTCTGCATGGACTTCTGAAAATGCTAACATTTTGAATATTATAAAATTAATACCTTTCTACTTTATAACTGGCTGCTTACCAAATATTTCTAATGCATGACTCCTCTTTTGTTGATTTTTATTCCCTATATTTGTGACTCATTACTTATTATCTTAGATCAGGGGTTGGCAAACGTACGGCCTTAGGGCCAAATTTAGCCCACCATCTGTTTTGTATGGTCTTTGGGTGAAGAATGATTTTAATATTTTTAGATGGTTGAAAAATTTGTAAGAAGAACTTCTGAAATGTGAAAATTATATGAAATTCTAATTTTAGGAATACAGACACACCCATATATTATACCTTGCTCTTTGTGCTACAGCAGAAACTGTGTGGCTCACAAAGCCTAAAACATTTACTATTTGGCTCATTACAGAGTAAGTTTTCTCACCCTTGTTTTAGATAGTCTGTTTTGACTGTTTACCAAAATCTTGAATGACTTGCCCAAGGATCCAATCACTCCTTTATTAGTTTTCCCTTATAAATCCAATTGTCCAAAACATTTGAATATTAGAATTGTTTTTCCTTCCAAGTTCCTTGAATCATGTGACCACCTAGAACAACTTCTGCTAATTCTTCCTATTCCCAGGGGAAGGGATGAATAGGAAGTGTCCCAGCCTCCTTTCTCCATCCTCCTTTTTACCCTGAGGGCTTCCACGCCTTAGGTGCTCAAATTTTCCTACCTTTTCTTTTGTAGTTTGAGCTATCTGTGCTTCTTTCTTTGAAAATTTTACATTCCTGCCCTACTATTTTGCAGAGAGAGTCCTTTAATTACTAGGACTCACCTTTCTCTAAAAGCTGAATGGAAATTTTTTTGCATTCTGCTTGGTATTTTCATTCAGCAGATAAAATTAAAGTTTAGCTTAGCCTTTGATTATCACACATTTTTAAATTCAGTTTTTGAGACTTACATGATGTTGAAATTCATCAACTTTATTCAACTTATTACTTATTACTTCTTTTTTTTTGTTATAGTAGTAACAAATTTGTCCAAAGATTATTGGATTGCAAATGAATTTTCATAAAATAAGTACTTGCTGAGTGAAGTTAAACATGCAGTGAATTAGGGTAAGTGTATGTCTTGGTTTCCTTAGGACAGATTTGGATTATCCCCCTTTTCACTCTCGAAAGTATCAAATTTGGATGATATATTGTTATGTTCACTTTAGTTTCTGGGTCCTGATTATGCTGCTTGAGGCCCCATGTTGCACCATTTTTACCCACCAGACTGTGTTCCACAGTGCCTGGGCACTAATGATCACAGTTCTTTATCAAGCCAGGTTTTCCAACATTTTCTTTCCATAGGCCTAAGTGCTAGCAAATGTTCCCTTCCACTCTTCATGCTCTGCAGACCCTTTGTTGACTGTGGAGAATCTATTCAAGCACCATTCACATTTATTTAACATTCAAGAATTTACACCTTTTCTTTTTTCAGTGGAAAGCAGATTTCCTGAATTCATCTTAGTCACTCTACATTCTCACCGGAGTCTTGCCAGGGAATACCAACTAAAGCACTTTGTCCTTTTTGGAAATGATATGACTCCTTTATAGTGTCAGAACCAGTTTGTAGAGAAGCCAATTTCCAGCGGGCTTTCTAAAAGAATTTAATAAAAGACGTGCAGCAGAGTAACCTTAGCTTTATATGCAGATTTAAATCAGACATTACTGGGAAGAATTCTGTAGTGAGGCTCTTGCTGTTTCCCCTGAAAACAAAGAGTTTAAGGCAAGGAAAAGCAGAATCGCCTGCTAGCACTGGTCAGCAAGAGGTGAGACTGTATGCTCTCAGTGCACTTAATGACCTTCCTCATGTGTGCACCATTTGAAGAGACTTTTGACTAAGGGAACAGAGGTGACTAGAGTAGGAAAAAGTGTTCATTGAGAAACCTGTTGGTTAAGCTACAAAGCAGCACCAGTCAGTGATCTCTGTTGCTCATGCTGGGAGAGAGATGTTCAGCTTGAAGTCATTCTGAGAAGTGCTCTTTCACCAGAGGGTCAGAGCCGTGGACTGGCAGGAGAGTCCATGGTCCAAAAGGGCTTTGATGCAGACTAGCCTTGCACTCAGGGAACTCTACACAAGTGCTATGCAGAGCCTCTGATTCAGAGTAGCTGAGTTTAAGGAACCAAGCATCTCTCTTTGAAAGTACCTTCAGGGGAAATAGCTAGCACTGTGAATAGAAAAATAATATGGGGAGGATGGGAGGATGCTTAGTTGTGGAGTCTTAAGGGATTTTTTTTTTATCGTTTGTTTCTGGTAAGTTAATTATTAAATAATTTATTTCAATTTTTATAACTAAACTTGCATTGGTAATTAAATAAATTAGTAAATATATTAAGCATTAAATCTAATAATACGTTTTTATTATTTTCTATTTTGTTTTCAACCTAAAAACTCTTACAGGGGGCTGATCGCTTAACTCAAGTGAAATGTTTGGCTGCCCACATTTCAAAAGTAACTTTTGAAATGTTGAATAAGCCTTCTAGAGAAAAAAAGTCTGAAAGATACAATTTATGAAGTGATGACTTTTAGGAAACAGACTTTGGCATAACTCATAGTAGGACGGATATTGA
This sequence comes from Mesoplodon densirostris, assembly GCF_025265405.1. Taxonomy (NCBI): domain Eukaryota; kingdom Metazoa; phylum Chordata; class Mammalia; order Artiodactyla; family Ziphiidae; genus Mesoplodon; species Mesoplodon densirostris. The sequence goes on from NC_082661.1 coordinate 182,510,968, forward strand.
GACTTTTGTATTTCCACTATCCGTAAAGTAAATGATGGAGTTTAAAAGGGAGAAATATTCTGGAGCCTGATAGCAAAGGTCAGGAAGTGAAGTGAGGCTTTTGAGGTCACACACTGATGGGGAAGTAACAGGATAAGATCCAGAGTCTTTGAGCACCTGGTTCAGGACATTTTCCTTTACCTCGGGAGAAGGAAACAGACCAGTGTTGTTATGCACTCAACAGGAGCCTTTCTACCTCACTGACTCTCCTTTGTTGATGGGACACTTAGTTATAAACACAGAAATCTCAAGAAACACTTTTGGGGCAATTTGTTGAAGAATACTTACCCTAAGCTCTCTTCCCTGAACATTCAAATTCAGATACATAGACCTCTGACTGTTTCTCTAGTTTGGCAGACATGCCTACACTTCTGGTGTCTTTCCACTTACTGCCCTCTCTAACCATGTGCTTCCTTTCTTTCTTTTTTCTTTTAATTTTTATTGGAGTATAGTTGATTTACAATGTTATGTTAGTTTCAGGTGTACCGCAAAGTGAATCAGTTGTACATACACATATATCCACTCTTTTTTAGATTATTTTCCCATATAGGCCATTACAGAGTATTGAGCCGAGTTCCCTGTGCTATACAGTAGGTCCTTATTAGCTATCTATTTTATATATAGTAGTGTGTATGTGTCAATCCCAATCTCCCAGTTTATCCCTTCCCACCCCCAACCCCCAGTAACTATGTTTGTTTTCTACATATGTAACTCTATTTCTGTTTTGTAAATAAGTTCATTTGTACCCTCTTTTTAGATTCCACATATAAACAATATCATATGATACTTGTCTTTCTCTGCCTGACTTACTTCACTCAGTATGACAATCTCTAGGTCCATTCATGTTGCTGCAGATGGCATTATTTCATTCTTTTTTATGGCTGAGTAATATTCCATTGTATATATGTACCACATCTTCTTGATCCATTCCTCTGTTGATGGACATTTAAGTTGCTTCCATGTCCTGGCTATTGTAAATAGTGCTGCAATGAACATTGGGGTGCATGTATCTTTTCGAATTATGGTTTTCTCCAGATATATGCCCAGGAGTGGGATTGCTGTATCATATGGTAGCTATATTTTTAATTTTTTAAGGAGCCTCTGTACTGTTCTCCACAGTGGCTGTACCAATTTACATTCCCACCAACAGTGCAAGAGGGTTCCCTGTTCTCTACACCCTCTCCAGCATTTATTGTTTGTAGATTTTTGATGATGGCCATTTTGACCGGTGTGAGGTGGTACCTTATTATAGTTTTGATTTACATTTCTCTAATAATTAGTCACGTTGAGCATCTTTTCATGTGCTTTTAAGTAAAACTGTCACTGTTTGCAGGTGACATGATACTATACATAGAAAATCCTGAAGATGCTACCAGAAAACTACTAGAGCTCATCAATAAATTTGATAAAGTTGCAGGATACAAAATTAATACACATAAATCTCTTGCATTCCTATAGAGTAACAATGAAATATCAGAAAGAGAAATCAAGGAAACAATCCCGTTTACCATCGCATCAAAAAGAATAAAATGCCTAGGAATAAATCTTCCTAAGGAGGCAAAAGACCTGTACTCTAACCATGTGCTTTCTACAAGAATTGCACAGCAGACTTCTTCAGTTCTGAGTTATCATTACCTTACATAACATCCTGCATAAGCCCTTTAAGAATCATAAATAAAAATAGCATCTTCCACTTCAGCCAGCCTTTATCTTCTTACTGAAGTTTATGTTTACCATGACAAATGGCATTATATACTTAAGTGCTTATTTATCTATTGCTTTTCTCCCCATACAAGAACATAGGCTATATAAAAGAAGGAATTTTTAGACCTTTAAACTAAAATAAGATGTTAGGCTTTTTCACAGTTAAAGTGATTGATTTGGTTGCCAAATTTGACATTTGTTTGAAATATAATCATTGGACCTCACAAAATTAAGGTCAAGAAAAATGTTACTTTGTTATATTTTATATTACAAAAAGTGAGAGATAATAGGAAACTACCTCCATAAATATTTTCACGAAGAATTAAAATTTGCTTGATCTTTGGTTTAAGATAATTTTGAAAGTGCCAATGATCTTTACGAAGTGTTGTACTCTGTGACCACTAATGCTATCACAAATGTACGTACGTATCTGTGTCAATGCTATTTATCTCATTATGAGCGTCTGTAAAGTAGGATATATGTAGTTGGTTTAAAATGTCCTTTATTTTACCTCATGCTCATGACAAGTTTCCTCTTTAAAGATGATGACAGTTGTAGAACACCCCTGATGTGACTTCTTGATTGTGTGCATTAGCTGCTGAGTTGTGAGAGAAAGAAAGATCCTTGAGGATGGAGTTTGTGGAACTTACTGAAGTGTATTTTATACACATTATCTTGTATTATCAGTCTCTTGGTGTTATAGACTCTGAAAAAAATCACAAAATTATCCACAAATTTAATGATTAAAATGTGTTTTATACTGTCTTATATTGCAGTGTTTGGAACAGAAATCAGAAATTTAATTAAAGTCATAAAATATAGAAAGATGTCATAAAAAATATTTCTAATCCTTAAAAATGGCTGTAAAATACATTTAACTAGTGCATAGTGGTCTATATACTACAAAATATAAAAAATAAAACCAGAGTTTTTTTGTTGTTGTTTGTTTGTTTTTTTATACTGCAGGTTCTTATTAGTCATCAGTTTTATACACATCAGTATATACGTGTCAGTCCCAATCACCCAATTCAGCACACCACCATCCCCACCCCACAGCGGTTTTCCCCCCTTGGTGTCCATATGTTTGTTCTCTACATCTGTGTCTCAACTTCTGCCCTGCAAACGGGTTCATCTGTACCATTTTTCTAGGTTCCAGATACATGTGTTAAAATACGATATTTGTTTTTCTCTTTCTGACTTACTTCACTCTGTATGACAGTCTCTAGATCCACCCACATTTAAACAAATGACTAAATTTCGTCCTTTTTTATGGCCGAGTAATATTCCATTGTATATATGTACCACATCTTCTTTATCCATTCATCTGTCGATGGGCATTTAGGTTGCTTCCATGACCTGGTTATTGTAAATACTGCTGCAATGAACATTGGGGTGCATGTGTCTTTTTGAATTATGGTTTTCTCTGGGTATATGCCCAGTAGTGGGATTGCTAGGTCATATGGTAATTCTATCTTTAGTTTTTTAAGGAACCTCCATACTGTTCTCCATAGTGGTTGTATCAATTTACATTCCCACCAACAGTGCAAGAGGGTTCCTTTTTCTCCACACCCTCTCCAGCATTTGTTGTTTCTAGAGTTTCTGATGATGCCCATTCTAACAGTGTGAGGTGATACCTCATTGTAGTTTTGATTTGTATTTCTCTAATGATTAGTGATGTTGAACAGCTTTTCATGTGCTTCTTGGCCATCTGTCTGTCTTTGGAGAAATGCCTATTTAGGTCTTCTGCCCATTTTGGGATTAGGTTGTTTTTTTCTTTAATATTGAGCTGCATGAGCTGTTGATATATTTTGGAAGTTAATCATTTGTCCATTGATTTGTTTGTGAATATTTTCTCCCATTCTCTGGGTTGTCTTTTCATTTTGTTTATGGTTTCCTTTGCTGTGCAAAAGCTTTGAAGTTTCATTTGGTCCCATTTGTTTATTTTTGCTTTTATTTCCATTACTCTAGGAGGTGCATCAAAAAAGATATTGCTGTGATTTATGTCAAAGAGTGTCCTTCCTATGTTTTCCTCTAAGAGTTTTATAGTGTCCAGTCTTACATGTAGGTCTCAAATCCATTTTGAGTTTATTTTTGTGTATGGTGTTAGGGAGTGTTCTAATTTCATTCTTTTACATGTAGCTGTCCAGTTTTCCCAGCACCACTTATTGAAGAGACTGTCTTTTCTCCATTGTATATCTTTGCCTCCTTTGTCATAGATTAGTTTACCATAGGTGTGTGGGTTTATCTCTGGGCTTTCTATCTTGTTCCATTGATCTATATTTCTGGTTTTGTGCCAGTATCATATTGTCTTGATTACTGTAGCTTTGTAGTATAGTCTGAAGTCAGGGAGTCTGATTCCCCCAGCTCCATTTTTTTCCCTCAAGACTGCTTTGGCTATTCGGGGTCTTTTTTGTCTCCATACAAATTTTAAGACTTTTTGTTCTAGTTCTGTAAAAAATGCCATTGGTAATTTAATAGGGATTGCATTGAATCTGTAGAGTGCTTTGGGTAGTATAGCCATTTTCACACTATTGATTCTTCCAGCCCAAGAACATGGTATATCTCTCTATCTGTTGGTATCATCTTTCATCACTGTCTTATAGTTTTCTGCATACAGGTCTTTTGTCTCCCTAGGTAGGTTTATTCCTAGATATTTTATTCTTTCCGTTGCAATGGTAAATGGGAGTGTTTCCATAATTTCTCTTTCAGATTTTTCATCATTAGTGTATAAGAATGCAAGAGATTTCTGTGCATTGATTTTGTATCCTGCAACTTTACCAAATTCATTGATTAGTTTTCTTGTGGCATTTTCACGATTCTCTATGTATAATGTCATGTCATCTGCAAACAGTGCCACTTTTACTTCTTCTTTTCCAATTTGTATTCCTTTTATTTCTTTTTCTTTTCTGATTGCAGTGGCTAGGAGTTTCAAAACTATGTTGAATAATAGTTGTGAGAGTGTAAATCCTTGTCTCATTCCTGATCTTAGAGGAAATGCTTTCAGTTTTTCACCATTGAGAATGATGTTTGCTGTGGATTTGTCATATATGGCCTTTATTATGTTGAGGAAGGATCCCTCTATGCCCACTTTCTGGAGAGTTTTTTATCATAAATGGGTGTTGAATTTTGTCAAAAGCTTTTTCTGTATCTACTGAGATGATCATATGGTTTTTATTCTTCACTTTATTAATATGGTGTATCACATTGATTAATTTGCATATATTGAAGAATCCTTGCATCCCTGGAATAAATCCCACTTGATCAGGGTGTATGATCATTTTAATGTGTTGTTGGAATCTGTTTGCTAGTATTTTGTTGAGGATTTTTGCGTCTATATTCATCTGTGATATTGGTCTGTAATTTTCTTTTTTTGTAGTATCTTTGTCTGGTTTTGGTATCAGGGTAATGGTGGCCTCATAGAAGTAGTTTGGGTGTGTTCCTTTCTCTGCAATGTTTTGGAAGAGTTTGAGAAGGATGGGTGTTAGCTCTTCTCTAAATGTTTGATAGAATTCACCTGTGAAGCCATCTGGTCCTGGACTTTTGTTTGTTGGAAGATTTTTAATCATGGTTTCAATGTCATTACTTGTGATTGGTCTGTTCCTATTTTCTATTTCTTCCTTGTTTAGTCTTGGAAGATTATACCTTTCTAAGAATTTGTCCATTTCTTCCAGGTTGTCCATTTTATTGTTATAGAGTTGCTTGTAGTAGTCTCTTAGGATGCTTTGTATTTCTGCGGTGGCTGTTGTAACGTCTCCTGTTTCATTTCTTTTTTTTTTTTTTTTTTTTTTCTTTTTGCGGTATGCGGGCCTCTCACTGCTGTGGCCTCTCCCGTTGCGGAGCACAGGCTCCGGATGCGCAGGCCCAGCGGCCATGGCTCACGGGCCCAGCCGCTCCGCGGCATATGGGATCCTCCCAGATCGGGGCACGAACCCGTATCCCCTGCATCGGCAGGCGGACTCTCAACCACTGCGCCACCAGGGAGGCCCTCCTGTTTCATTTCTAATTTTATTGATTTGAGTCCTCTCCCTCTCTTTCTTGATGAGTATGGCTAATGGTTTATCAATTTTGTCTATCTTCTCAAAGAACTAGCTTTTAGTTTTATTGATCTTTGCTATTGTTTTCTTTGTTTCTATTTCATTTATTTCTGCTCTGATCTTTATGATTTCTTTCCTTCTGCCAACCTTGGGTTTTGTTTGTTCTTCTTTCTCTAGTTCCTTTAGGTGTAAGGTTAGATTGTTTATTCGAGATTTTTCTTGTTTCTTGAGGTAAGCTTGTATAGCTATAACCTTCCCTCTTAGAACTGCTTTTGCTCCATCCCATAGGTTTTGGATCATCCTGTTTTCATTGTCATTTGTCTCTAGGTATGTATTGATTTCCTCTTTGATTTCTTCAGTGATCTCTTGGATATTTAGTAACATACAGTTTAGCCTCCATGTGTTTGTGTTTTTCACGTTTTTTCCCTGTAATTCATTTCTAATCTCATAGTGTTGTGGCCAGAAAAGATGCTTGATATGATTTCAATTTTCTTAAATTTACTGAGGCTTGATTTGTGACCCAAGATATGATCTATCCTGGAGGATATTCTGTGAGCACTTGAGAAGAAAGTGTAATATGGTGTTTTTGGATGGAATTTCCTATAAATATCAATTAAATCTTTGTGGTCTATTGTGTCATTTAAAGCTTCTCTGTCCTTATTTATTTTCATTTTGGATGATCTGTCCTTTGGTGTAAGTGAGGTATTAAAGTCCCCCACTATTATTGTGTTATTGTTGATTTCCTTTCTTATAGCTGTTAGCATTTGCCTTATGTATTGATGTGCTCCTATGTTGGGTGCATATATATTTATAATGTTATATCTTTTTCTTAGATTGATCCCTTGATCATTATGTAGTGTACTTCCTTTTCTCTTGTAATATTCTTTATTTTAAAGTCTGTTTGATATGAGTATAGCTACTCTAGCTTTCTTCTGATTTCCATTTGCATGGAATATATTTTTCCATCCCCTCACTTTCAGTCTTTATGTGTCCCTAGGTCTGAAGTGGGTGTCTTGTAGACAGCATAGAGATGGGTCTTGTTTTTGTATCCATTCAGCAAGCCTGTGTCTTTTGGTTGGAGCATTTAATCCATTCATGTTCAAGGTAATTATCGATATATATGTTCCTATGACCATTTTCTTAATTGCTTTCAGTTTGTTTTTGTAGATCCTTTTCTTCTCTTGTGTTTCCCACTTAGAGAAGTTCCTTTAGCATTTGCTGTAGAAATGGTTTGGTGGTGCTGAATTCTGTTATCTTTTGCTTGTCTGTAAAGCTTTTGATTTTTTCATCTAATCTGAATGAGATTCTTGCCGGGTAGAATAATCTTGGTTGTAGGTTCTTCCCTTTCATCACTTTAAGTATATCATGCCACTCCCTTCTGGGTTGTAGAGTTTCTGCTGAGTAATCAGCTGTTAACCTTATGGGAGTTCCCTTGTATGTTATTTTTCATTTTTCCCTTGCTGCTTTCAATAATTTTTCTTTGTCTTTAATTTTTGCCAATTTGATTACTATGTGTCTCGGCATGTTTCTCCTTGGGTTTATCCTGTATGGGACTGTCTTCTCTTCCTCGACTTGGGTAGCTATTTCCTTTCCCATGTTAGGGAAGTTTTCGACTATAATCTCTTCAAATATTTTCTCTGGTCCTTTCTCTCTCTCTTCTCCTTCTGGGAGCCCTATAATGCGAATGTTGTTGCATTTAATGTTGTTCCAGAGGTCTCTTAGGCTGTCTTCATTTCTTTTCATTATTTTTTCTTTATTCTCTTCCGCAGCTGTGAATTCCACCATTCTGTCTTCCAGGTCACTTACCCGTTCTTCTGCCTCAGTTATTCTGTTATTGATTCCTTCTTGTGTAGCTTTCATTTCAGTTATTTTATTGTTCATCTCTGTTTGTTTGTTCTTTAATTCTTCTAGATCTTTGTTAAATATTTCTTGCATCTCCTCGATCTTTGCCACCATTGTTTTTCTGAGTTCCTGGATCATCTTCACTATCATTATTCTGAATTATTTTTCTGGAAGGTTGCCCACCTCCACTTCATTTAGTTGTTTTTCTGGGTTTTATCTTCTTCCTTCATATGGTATATAGCCCTCTGCCTTTTCATCTTGTCTGTCTTTCTGTGAATGTGGTTTTTGTTCCACAGGCTGCAGGACTGTTGTTCTTCTTGCTTCTGCTCTCTGCCCTCTGGTGGATGATGCTATCTAAGAGGCTTAATGGGACAGACTGATGGTGGGTAGAATTGACTGTTGCTCTGGTGGGCAGAGCTCAGTAAAACTTTAATCCACTTGAGTGTTGATGGGTGGGGCTGGGTTCCCTCCCTGTTAGTTGTTTGGCAAAATGCAACCCAACACTAGAGCCTACCTGGGCTCTTTGGTGGGGCTAATAACAGACTCTGGGAGGGCTCACGCCAAGGAGTACTTCCCAGAACTTCTGTTGCCAGTGTCCTTGTCCCCTCGGTGAGCCACAGCCTCCCCCACCTCTGCAGGAGACCCTCCAACAGTAGCAGGTAGGTCTGGTTCAGTCTCCTGTGGGGTCACTGCTCCTTACCCTGGGCCTCAATGCACACACTACTTTGTGTGTTTCCTCCACGAGTGGAGTCTCTGTTTCCCCCAGTCCTGTCGAAGTCCTGCAGTCAATTCCCACTAGGCTTCAAGGTCTGATTCTCTAGGAATTCCTCCTCCCGTTGCTGGACCCCCAGGTTGGGAAGCCTGACATGGGACTCAGAACCTTCACTCCAGTGGGTGGACTTCTGTGGTATAAGTCTTCTCCAGCCTGTGAGTCACCCACCCAGCATTTCTGGGATTTGATTTTACTGTGATTGCACCCCTCCCACCGTCTCATTGTGGGTTCTCCTTTGTCTTTGGATATGGGGTGTCTTTGTTGGTGAGTTCCAGTGTCTTCCTGTTGATGATTGTCCAGCAGCTAGTTGTGATTCTGGTGTTCTTGCAAGAGGGAGTGAGAGCACGTCCTTCCCTGTTGGTTCCTCTCTCAAACCAGTGGTTTTTGCACATTCTCCATTATCACTAAAATTCGTCGTTTGGGAATAAATTCATAGTGCCTGTTCAATGGAAATTTATATTGAGAATACATTTATAGACAGCTAACCTCTCCAATGAATTTTGCTAATTTAACTCTTAGAACATAACCTTACTTTAGGTTTGCCTCACAGTGCTCCATCTTCAAGGAAGTTCTCTTTCTTTGGAATGCCTTTGTGACCCTGAATAAGTCAGGTCTTCTTTCAAGTTGGATTTGCACTTGTAAAACAGAGAAAACAAATATACCTGCATTTGATCTGAGTTTAAATGAGATAACACATACAAAGCATTCAGTGAAGTTTCCAACACATTGTTTAAGTGCTCAATAATCAGTATCAGTATAACAAATTAGTAATGCAAATAAAATAAATTTGTTATGTGTATTAGAGTAACAAATGCTAGCTGCTGTAATACAACCCCCAAATCTCAGTAGCTTATCTCAATGATGGTTTATTTATCATTCATACATTGGTTTGATGCTAGCTAGTTTCCTGGATAGGTCTCTACTAGGTGATAACTCAGTAATTCACAGTCCTCCAATCTTTTGATACTGCCATCTTTATAATGTGACCTCTACTGTCACTGCAGAAAGGGAACAGAGAGTAGATGATTAAACAGGAAGTTTCATGACTAGACTTCTATGAGGCATACTTCCTTCTGCATCCCAGTGGCCAACACTCAGTCAAATAGGACCCAAATCAACTACAAAGGAGGTGTTAAATGTCTTCTTCCTTTATATCCAAGAAGAAGAAATGGGATTGGTGAACATCTGACCATTCCTTGTCACACACTCTTTCTTCCAGTAGTTATTGCTGTGCAATGAATTACCCTAAACTTAGTGACATAAAACAACAATCAATATATTATGCTCACAGATTCTCTGGATCAGAAGTTCACAAAGGGCATAGGCTTGTTCACTTGCACTTCTGATATCTGGACTGAAGACTGGAAGACTAAGGAAAACTGCATTTAGCCTCTCACGAGGCTTGGCTTTCTCACAGTATGACAGCCTATGGATATTGTGCTTTTTTCATGGCATTTAGGGAATCCAAGAATAAGTGTTACAGTTACAAAAGCACATATAATATTTTATTTTCTAACCTAACCTCTGAAATCATGCAACGTCACTTCTGCTATAATCTATTGGTTACAAACAAGTCAAAAGCCTCCTCAATTCAAGAAGAGGAAACATGAACCCTACCTTTCAATGGAAGGAGTATAAAGGTCAAAAGGAACATATAGGATGGGAAGTAATTTGTGCCCATCTTCGGAAAATGCAATTTGCCTTACTTATTATAATACTCTTACTGTCATCGTCTTTATTACTAATTTTTTTACTGATTAACTTTGTGACCATAAGTTTAGTTTAAACAGCCTTCTGCTTAGTAAGTAGTAAAGTAAGTCAATGGAAATATGCTTAAATTATTCCAGGTGATCATTTGTTTAATTACAGAGTTTGGGGAGTTCTGATTAATCAGATATGCTAGTTAATTAGAAGAGTTTTAAATTGCCACATTTTAATGTCTTCTCTAAATGTATCCATTTTCTTATTTAAGGTGTTAAGCTATGCACAGTCTTTTTTATATCCTCTTTGAAAAATAAATGCCTTTGAAATAAATATCTAGGAAATACAAAATAGAATAAAAGTCTTGAGAAGTATATGTAGAATATGAAATTTTCATGAACCTGGATAGCATGGAATGAAGAAGGTACCACATTAAGGAATAATTTTCTATCTGTTATATAGTCTCCTCAGTCAACCACTTGAAAAATATTTGAGAATCTTCTCTTTCAAGCACTGTGCTAGGTTTTAAGAACACAAACATGAGTGAGACGTAATCCTTGTTCTCAAATAACTGGCATTCTCATGGAGTAAAGAGATACATAAGCAAATGATAGAATTTTATTGTGACAGTGCTATAATGGAAGCATATAGAATCATTGTTGGAAATATAGAGTTTTTAATTCTTCCATGGAGAAAATTATGCAAAGATGTAACTGTTTGGTGACATTTGAGTTGGGCTTTGATGAATGAGTAAGAGTTGTGTAGTTGGAATTGTGGCTTAGGCATTTTGCAAGAATATAGAGGTAAAGGCATGTTTAGAGAACTGCAATTAAGCCAAGGTGCCTGGACCCCAGTATACAGGTGTAGGAAGACTGAAAAGTGGTAGGATTCCAGATTCTTAATATTTTTTATGTCATTTCAAAGAGACATGACTTGGCCAAATGGTAAAAGGAACAGAATCACTAGGCTTGGCACAGATTGTTCAAGATTCTTTCCATGGGATTTGGGTTGAAGAGTAATGCTCTATCTCACCTGACACAGTCATTCACCTCAAGCTGCCTAATATTTGAAAATTCTTGTTCTTTTAGCAAGACAGTAGGAGAAATTCGTAATTGGGTAGACAACAACAAATCCCTTACAGTATATTTACTATTAGAGAAGGATAGGAATTTTAATCAAATGCTAATTTATGGTTATGCCTCACTAAATATATTGATCAAATGTAATTTTCAGGAATTGCTCTTCCTTAGAATATGAAATCTCTCCAAAAGGGAGATTGGAAAAGTGATAAAGATAATAATATTAGTAATGATGATGATAATAATGGAAAAGAAGTGAGGCTAGTGTTTGGAACCAAGCAGCATTTTTGTATTTGCAGTGAGCTGAAGCCAAGCATATGCCAACAGCATTTTTAACTGCCTAACTGTCTCTGAGGAGATTTAGGAAATCAGACTGACAGTCAGGCATGTTCACCACTCGAGCAGCCAAGGTGAAGGATTGAAGGGCTGTCTCTCCATCTTCAGGGATTCACCGAGTCTGTTCCAGAATATTACATGCCTCTGATTACAGAGGATTTTGGTGTTAAATTGATGGAAGAAATTGCTAGTCAAAATGCAAGTGGGAGATATAAATGAAAAAAGATATGAACTCACCAATTAATGCAGAGAGAATCATTTTCTCCCTCAGATGCCTTGTTTCTTTATCAAATCTGAAGCTTTACACGTTTACTTCAAAAGAACCACATCAGTCAGAGAAGGTTGAAAGATAGTGTGTCATGCTGTGACGAGCACTGGATTAGAAATCAGAAGACCTTGATCCTGGTCTCAGCTACATTGTATAGTAGCTGTGGGGTCCCAGTTCTGTCCCTTTAACACACTGTTACACAGTGTCCTGATATATAAGGGGGGATAATCAAATTTGTAATGCTTATATCACATATTTTAGTGGGTCTTTCCTTTCTTCTTTCCTTCTCCTTCCCTCATTATTTAATATATTCATTGGATCATTTTTATTAATTTATTTTGATAAGTTGTTATTGAATATCTATGTGTCAATAAATCTATCCAATATTTAGGCATATAGAGATGGAAGAGATAGATAAGATTTCTGTTTACAAGAAGTTTATATTCTTAGTGGAAGGAGAAAGTAAACAATTAAAGAAAGATATAGACAAGGCATTATGATGAGTGATTTTAAGGAAGTAGAATGATGTGATGGAGAGAAAATCGGCATAAGAGATAATAACACCTTAAATACAGGAGTAGGGGAAAGCCTCTCTGAGGAGATCAAATTTGACTTAGTTAATAAGAATCAGGATGATTCATCCCTTTTAAGACAGGGAAGAATGTTGCAGGCAGAATAGAGTAAATGCAAAGATGGCAAGTTTGGGAAAATGCTAGTTATACCTAAAGAAAAGGAAGAAGATACTGTGTGTAAAACTTAGTGAATGGAAGAGGGGAGTGATCTAATACGATTTTAGAGAGCTAGACAGAGAATAGATTATTTTGGCCTTGTCAGATATATTAAACAGTTTGGATTTTGTTCCAAAGCATTGAGAACTATTGAAATATCTTTAATAGGTGAATGACATGATCCCATTTGCATTTTAAGAAGTTCTCTCTTGCTTTTGGTGAAGGTTCACTTTCCAAAAGATCTTCGAAAATGTGTTAATCAAGCAAAACTATGTTTATTAGACTTAGTGCAGTAAGTAGAGCACCACCTTGGCAGTCTTACTGGTGTCTCAATGCAGAAATTAGATAAGGCTCTTTATGTCATTTTAAGGCCTGTGCTGAGAGATTTTAAAGGGCATATTTCAAGAGAGAGAGAACTGGTTGGGATTAGGTGACATAGTAGATTTGGGTGGGTGGACACAGTGAATTGAAGATTATGAAATGAATCTGGATGACTTTGTTAGTCTTTATAACTGATCAGTTTAGCTGGATCAGTTTTCTCTTCTAGGAGTAGGTATTTCCTGGGGAAAGCAGCTAAGCTATTATTGCTTAATATTTCTATTATGAATACAGGAATAGGAAAGTCTACCCAGTCCCATTATTGTTTGACACAGGAGCAGGGAATTATGTTGTTTTCATTTCTCACTAGTCCATGAAAATATATTGTTCCAGGTGGAGGTTGGCAGGAATAGACATGAGAATACCAAATATGAGTCTGCTGTAGTTTTCCAGGCAGCAGATGACACTGATGTAGATGAGCACTGCACTCTCCAATACAATAGGTACCTGTGTCTATTTAGCACCTGAAACTTGGCTAGTGTGAATTGAGATGTGCTATGTAAGTGTAAAACCCACAACAAATTTTGAAGACTCAGTAAGAAAAAAAGAATATAAAATATTTCACATATATTTTTACTTTGGTACATGAAACATTGATTTTAATAAATATGTTTTAACCAACTATATCAAAATATTATCAATTTGATGTGTACAAACTACTATTTATTTTATTAATGTGCCTACTAGCAAATTTAAAATTCTATAGGATGCTTGCATTATATTGGTATTGGACAGTGCTAGACTAGAGAGTTGGCAAAAGAGGTAGATGGGTTTGAAATTTATTTTGGAAATAAAATTGACTAGATTTTCTAGGAATCAATATGGAATTTAAGGAAATTAAATTTAGAAATAAATTAGAGAAATAAATTAGCTCTTAGGTTTCTTGTTTTGGGCCATTGTATGTATATGAGTGTTACTTAATGAGCTAGGGGAGATTTAGATAAAACAGTTTGTGGTAGAAGTTTGATTCCATTTTAGTGGGCTCATTAGATGTTAAATTTGCTTATTTTACAGATGTTATATGGGTCATTGAGTATATGATTTTGAAACGTAGAGCAAAAATTTGGCCTGTGATTGGAATTTGATTTCCCTTAGTGTAGAATGTAGTCACACTTGGAGAAAGTATATTAGAAAAGAAAAAAATGATATAGAAAAAAATATTTAAAATTCATGCTGAGGAGCTAGCAAAGGAGACTGACAAGAAGTAACAGGAAAGATGGGAAGAAAATCAAGAGAGTGCTATCTAAGAAGCCAAGGCAAGAGTTTTTCGACTGTGTAGAATGTTACTTAGAGGACTGATAAAATGAGATGTGTGCATTGTATTTGGACACATAGATGATCAAGTAGGTAATGTAAATTTGGATATGTGGTGTATTGGTGTCAGGGTTTCCTAGAACTGATGACTAAGGCTGCAGCTAGCAAAATGAGCTAAATATTCCAACTGTAGTTTGAGAGAACTGCCAATTTTTTGGGAGCAGTACACTTCCCTAGAGCTTAGATATAAGTGGGAGATTTGGCACAGGGACAAAAAGATTAGATTTTTTGAAACGTGTAGTGTTCTGAAAGAGATGTTAAACAGTTCTCTCCTTTCCCTTTGGAGTGCCCTTGGGACACTCTGTGAGGTCCTCATGCTATAAATGGAGGAACAATAACAAAATAAGTCTGATACCCTGACAGTGACTGAAGCCACACTCTGAAAGTGAACTCTTTATGCTTTGTGTAGACATAAAGTCATACAAGTATAAACATTATATATAGCTTTTCACAAGAACTTTAGTTGTTAATGACTGTTAATGTCTCAATTCTAGGCTCCTGCTCCAATTTTTTTTTTGCTGTTCTTAAAGTTTTTGCTGTTGAACTATGCTCTTTGCTTGGAAAGCCTGTTCTTTCCTGTGCCCTTATGAATATTTGCAGTCATTTGTCTTTGTGTACTTTCTGAAAGAATTATCTTTAAATGCCAGTTGCTTCTATTGATTTGTTTTGTTCCAGTATCTTCTACAAAATCTTGCTGTTACCAAACTCAGGTTCAGCTGATTGCTGCTTGAAAACCAATACTCAAGAGACAAGTGTTGGTTGGAGAGAAAAGTTTACTTTATTCAGGAGGCTGATAACCTGGGGATAAGGTGGACTCCTGTCCAAAAAACAACTCTGAAGATTTGGCTGACCATGAAAGTTTTTAAAGGGAGAATCATTAGGGGATGGGGTCAGAATCTTATTTATCTTCCACTGTTTGCAGATTTTCTTCTGATTGTTGGTGGTGAGGTAACAGGGTGGTGTTCCAGGAATCCTGTGTTCAGCCTGAAGTTACCATCCTGCACCTGGGTGGGGGCCTTAGTTCCTACAGAAGAACTCAAGGATATTGTTATTTATATTCCTTGAGAAGGAACCAGGACCCTGCCCCATCACTGCACTATTGTTTCTTGACTACTCCTCCTTTGTTTCTGCATTCCCTCCCTTCCCTGATTGGCAACTGTTTGAATCTGCCCTTTGGAACTCAGGGAAGGTCAAGGAGTCTGAATGAAGCCTATTTATATGGTGGGGTGGGGGGGAAGACAGGGAAAGTATTTGAACATGGGAGGGCCCCAGAGGGTCCTGCTCCTTTTCATTGCCACCCTATTCTATCCATAACTCCAATATTGGCTTTTGCTTAGCTCTCAGCACTTCTTCTAATGTAAGATTTAGTTCAACCTGTGTTTCCTCTTCCTATTATATTTTAATTACCATAATTAGTTTTATTACCCTAGATACAATGAGAACAGTGGTCTCAAGTTACTTTTTGAAGAAAGTATCAGTTCCTGCTTGGATCAGAGGTGAAATTAGATTCACCCACTGGCTATATGTAGGCATTTCCTGTGTAATACTAATGAACATCCGTCCACTTCAACTCACTCTCTTGTTAATAAGTTTATACCCAATATATGGTAAACTACAAAGTCACTTAAAAATTGTATAAGTGAAAATCAATATTAGTAAATGATAGCACTTTTGTTATAAAAATAACCCATGCTTGTGATTAAAAATTAATGTAGGACAGTTTATAGTAAAAACTTAAGCCCTTACTGCTATTACTCTTCCATTTCACACTTTTTCTTCCAGAGCTAATTGCTTTTAGCAATTTTGTATATATCTTTTAAGATCATTTTCTACATAAATCCTAACACATCTGCTTATTGTGTATTTGTATCTTTTGTTTGGTTGGTTTTTCAAAAATAAGACCATTCTATGCCTACTGTTATGAAACTTGATTTGATTTTTATAATTTTATAAACCCCAAATAAACCCCAAATAAAAGTTAACAAGGGCCTGTTGCAGAAAGGGGAACCCCTTCCAAGGCCTGAAAGTGGGCTCTTGTCTAACAGTTGGAAATGGATTGTCCAAGGAGACACATGTACTGACAAAACAAAAGACTTTATTGGGAAGTGGCACCGGGGTGGAGAGCAGCCGGGTAAGGGAACCCAGGAGAACTGCTCTGCCATGTGGCTCGCAGTCTCAGGTTTCATGTCTCTGGCCAGTCATCTTTCTTGGTCCATAGTCTGACTCAGGGTCCTTCTTTGTGGCACGAGCATCTCGCAGCCAAGATGGGTTCCAGAGCAAAGAACTCTGGGAGGTTGGTCGTCTCCTCCCTATTTTGTCCCCTCGCAGATTTTGCCAGTTAGTTTTTGGTGGCAGCACCATTTTCCTTATCAGGACCTCTTGTTGTGACAACTCAGGAAAGCAGTTATCATCCTGCCTGGCCAAGTCGGGTGGTTTTGGTCAATGGTTCCCTAACAGGCCCATTACTGTCAATGATACATCTCTGCTGATAAGCTTTTCCTGTAGGTAGAGAAAGAATGAAGGGGAAGACATGGGAAAGGCAGTCACAGGAAACATGTAAGGAAAAATGGAAGCAAGTAGTCATTTAAGGTCATGGGTTGAAAAATAGGGGAAGCCAATATAATGTCATTAATGGAGCATTTCATTGCTGCAAAAGTTGAATTATAAAACCCTGAAATGATAGAGCTGAATTAAATGAAAAAATCACATGGCTCAAAATCTTTAGATGGCTTTGAGGCCTATAGAGGTCAAGTGACTTAAGTGCATATAGTTAATTAGTGTCAAAATCAGGATTACAGTTCACATCTCCTGGCTCCAAATTCAGTGCATTTTTGATGTTACCACAACCGTAAGTGCAAACTAACAAAAAGAAAAACAAATACATTGTATTAATTAAATATAATTGTAATTAAATGTGTTTAGTGCAGCATACTGTAGTAATTAAATGCAGGAATTCATTAATATAAAGATAAAGAAAGGGACAAGTCACTTGGAGGGAAGGTCAAATTTGCTTTTCTCTAAGAGACAATGAGGTAGGAAGGTCAAGTGTATTGCATTTGTTTAAGAAGTGAAGCAAAGAGAAAATGCCCTTCAGTTTAAAATAAAATTCCCAACAGAAACTGAGAAGATCAAGTAGAGGTAAAAGCTGTACCCTTGAGCTGCTGATAAAGAAATCTAGCTTGAGGGAAGAAAGTTTTGTTGAGAGATCACTACCTGACTGGAACTTTACATACAATTCTCTCCTTTCACCCTTAAGGAAACCCTTAAGGAAGGGATTTAAATAACCATTTTATTGACAGGAAAGGAAACAAATAATTTAAAATTACTCTCTCAAAGTCACTCTAACAGACAGTGGTCCAGCAGGGTTCAGACTCAGAAACTTCTGTCTGGCTCCAAAGCCCATGTTCACTGTGCTACCCATGCTGCCTTTATTAATCACTAAAGTGAAAATGATCTTTATGTTATATCTAGATTTCCTGGATATGGGGATATGGGAGATTAATTTTAGTATTTTGAACTACCCTTAAAAATTTAGAAAACAATTAAATTCAAGTATAAAGAAGGTAAGATTAAAGGAAAAAAGGGTGGTATGTTAGACATTGCATATTATTTTACAAAGATGTTTTGAATATAAACCTCCTGTCATTTACCTATTCTGCTTTTCCCTGCTTATAACTCAGCATGTTTAGAGCTTGTAGGAATTTGAGTAGGTAAAGACAGGAATTAATAGTCAAGGAGACAAGGCAAGTCTTGCAAAACTGTTCTTGTCAGTAAGATTTCTACTTGCAGGTCGAGACTTTCATTTTCACTGTCTGATTCTGCAGGGTGGCCCGGATGTAGAGACTTGGAGTCAACATGGGGCAGGGATAGACTCTAACACAGAGCGTTTCTATTTTCCCAGAATCCTGCTAATATTTTACATAAACATGGAGTTGCTCTTCAGTCAGATAGGCCTCACCTGGTTCTACCATTTGCTAATTTGAATTCATATCCCTCTTTAAGGAGAAATCATTTTAAAGCTAAAGTTGATGAATTGCAAGTATAGGGCATTTTTTTTTTAGAGTGAAGAAGAAAAGATTTTTGAAAAACAAAAGTCCAATCTTGAAGGGATATAAAGTTTATCAACAATAAATAGATTTAACAGAAGTTAGAGGAAGAACTAAATACCATTTTCCCCCAGGAGGTGTATTTAATAGAGCTGTCTGCCTTGGGAGGTTAGTGACAAAGAAAGTCTGAGAGACTAGGCTTGCCTGGACCATAAGGAGAAAGAAGAAAAGGCATCTGAGGCTCCCCAGCCTCTTTGAGGATGAATGCTTCCATAGCTAGGCCAAGGAGCCAAGTGGAAGGGCAGGGCCAACACCTGCAGAGTGTCAATCACCACTTGAGTAATAATTTGTCACCTAGACTGAAAACCCTCTTTCTTCCTATTACTGTTCAGGGGTAGCTGCCCACATGCTGCCTGGATTATGCAGAAGTGACTCTTCTGGTGTCTCTAGACTCTGTTCCTCCCTGTAGGAACTGCTGTCGGGCTAACTCCCCTTTAAGTGACAGAACATTTAATAACCTTCCCCCATCAAAAACAAACAAAAGGAAGGAGAGAGAGCCAACAAGCAGGGCTTTAGACACCCCTCAAAAGCAAAGCCATTGTGAAAGAAAAGCTTCAGGGTAGTGGTGGATACAGTTTAACCAGTTTGAGGTGCCTGCCTCAGGCGGAGCTAGAGAATTGGTAAACTCTGCCACTATTTCAATAAGAGAGCCCCCCAAGAGGACGCTTTATGGCTTCTGAGTCCTCATTGGCTATTTCACTTCTAAGTTCACAAGGGGCAGTGTAGGTACATGGAGAAAGGGATTCTCTACATAACCTTGTAGTATGGTCAGATGAGTTTTATATCTCAATTGGAAAATATGAGCAAAGCTTGCTAAATATTAATATGGATTAGAAAGCAAGAGGGAAGGTGACGAAACAAGGAAGAGGCCTGCGGACCTCTTCTGAAGAGATATATTGACTTTCTGCATCTGTTTGGCCACTACACTGAATATCCATGTGCATTTGCACTTGGTGGTAATGATAGGGGTGTTCACACCGTTGATCCAAATTGTCCCACTAGCCATGGTGCAATGATGACAGATTGCTCCTGTCAGGACAGCCAGTTAGGAATTTCTACATTAGATCCCAAAGTGGGTAATATAACATAGGCCTGAATCCAGATAACAATATAGATTGAAAGAAGACATGTATTTTAAACAATAGAATTAGACATGTGTTCTAAAACTGAGTAGGAATGATGGTAAAAAGAATTTAATTCCATGTGCTTTCCATTAACCACTTTCCCTTCAATTGAGATTTTAGACAAACCACGTAAACCCTTTATATTTTCAGTTATACAATACCTTTGTATCCTCCAAAAAGTTGTTCTTAGATTTTATAGAGATGGTGGGTATGAAAACAGTTTAGAAATGCAGATTTCAGGAAATAATAATTACCTGACCACTGGAGCCAGAAACTTGGCCATTATGCTCTGACAGTACCTCTTCAAATTATTCACCCACTCCTGCCATCTATGGATAGTCAATCATTTTGTCATTCTTTCCGGATGCTCTACCCTTTCTCTACAATAATTTTTACTCAAGCTTGGATATCTGCTTGTTTTTATTTCCTTCCGGAAGGATTTTCTCAACCCTACTTATGAATTAGGTACTCTCATATATTCATGTAGTTCTTACGCCTGCCAATTATAACATTGATTATGACTGTTTATCATATTTTTTGTTAGAATCTAAGCTCCAGGGAAATCCAAGACTATGGCTCCAAATCTCTTTCCTTCAAAGTGTCATCATGATGCTTGGCACATAGTATACTGAGTTACTAGTTTTTGAATGAATAAATGAATGGATGGCTTGTACCCTTATTTAAAATTAGAGAGGAATATTAAGATGAAAAATTACAAGAATAATGTTTTTAACTAATAATTGATTAATATCTTTAAATATTTTGATATTTAGGGCAGATAAAATTTTAAATGTGTTCTCAAATTAGTAGGTTGGTTTTGATACTTTATTTGACAATCATATAAAGATTTGGGAAGTATAAATAAGGTAGTACTAATATATATATATAGATTTTTATGCTCACAAAACTTTGCATTTGCTTTAAAGTTCCCATTAATATATATAAAAGTTGATATATATATCTCAAAGAAATGCTTCTGCTAGATTAAATTGATGCTTTTCATATTTTGTAGATAGATATAGTATAATATTTAACAGTGTATTTTAGATCAAGCTGCCTGGACATCAAATTCTGCTTCCATTACTTGATAGCTGTGTTATGTTAGGCAAGTTGCTTAACCTCTCTGTAAATGTTTCCTCATTTGATAAATGAGGTTGATAAATCCCCATTCAGGATTAAATGCTCCATGCCTTGGAAGTACTTGGAACTCTGGGACATAGTAAATGCTTACTAAATAGTTATTATTTTATTATTATTCAAACAATGTTTATATTTCCAATTTCTGAACTATGTTAAAGAGTAGTTAGTATCATTCTTATATTCTCAAATCATTTTGATGTCATAAAATATCACAAAATATTTCTTGTGTAGATGTGGAGCTGTATTGCTTTTGGTATTTTCTTGTTTAGTTTTAGTTTGCCAATGTGGAAATACTGGAATTTCTGGATTACAACAGTTCGGTTCAATGGATTTTATTATAATGCCTTGGTGGAAAGGTTCAATATTTTAGATGCTAAGTTATCCTTGAATAATATATAAAAATGCAGTTCCAACCTAATTTTTGAGGGCGAATTTTTGGTAATGGACAAAATTATTCTAAAATTACTTTCTAACAACAATAACAAAAATTAACCAAGTGGTTAAGAAAATTTAGAAAATGAAGAATGTGAGAAGACATTTTCAACTGTCAGATATTTAAAGAATTTCAAATGTATGGTGTTAATCATCTGGTACTGCTTCACCAATACAAAGACAGATAAGTAGAATAAAAGAGATGTCCCTGAAAGAGACCTAATAAATGACTGTATTGGCGCAGGCCATGCAAGGTGGCTTCTGGCTACAGTCTTCTTTCTGGAGAGCTTGTTTGTGCTTGGCAGTTTCATGGTTCCCTTCTAAGGGATTTCCAGTGCATGTATTACTGTCTTTAGTTCCACATGTCTCTGCAAAACTAGCCATAGATTATTGGAGCAAAGATCATTTCTCATCCAAAGTCATTTTTGTAGAATGATCAATAGTTTATAAGGTAGACCAGTATGAGAGGTCTATACCATCCAGTACTTACATTCTTTGCCGTATATGGTAATTGGCCAATTCAGTCAGATATTTTTCAGTGGATGATATAAAATAGTCAGAAGTAGCAATGGTACAGAAGCAATTACAGAAGCCAGAGACACAAAAATAAGAGGCAGTAGTGAGGTGACAATACTAGACAGAAAAAGCTCTGAATAAGCAGAAATAAACTTTGAAAGAATATAGAGTTTGTAATGGCAAGAGAAGAAACAACAGAGACACAGAGAGTAGTTGAGTTACCATAGAAAATTGGATTGAGAGCAATAGGCAACTGCTGATAGGATAATAATAAAACAGCAAGTTTATTAAAGCTGCAACATATCTGGATATGCAGGAAATTTTGCACCTGCCATTTTGAATCCATTATTGTGCCCCTGAGGGTGTTTTGATTCCAAGATTATGAAGTAGTTTTGTGCTGGTTTTCTATACTTTGGACTAATGAGGATCTTTGCCCTGTCATTATTATGTATAGTGAGAATATAGTGTGTAACATTTCTAGAAGTAAACAGAGAAATTTCACAATTCAACTAGTAATTTTAAATGCTGTAATCATTCTCGTAGGTAAATTCAGAGTTCTAGAGTGGAATAATTTGCAGAAATATTAATATTTTTGCATTCTGTGTAAACAGAAAATGATGCAATGTCAATAGCATTAAACTGGATTAGAGAAAATTCATTTCAATGATCACTTGTACTGCTTTTTGAAAATAAATCTAGATATAAATCAATATAAGAAGTTTGAGTTTGGTATGGATTTTGACTAGAGAATCCTGAGGCAAGTTGAAACTCTGAGGGTAATTGTTCATTATTTTCTCATGAGCAAGTTGAGCTACAAATCCAAAGATGTTAGTTTTAATAAATCACGATGAATTATATATATTATGAATTATTTATTTGTGTGTGTGGGGGTCTGTCTCCTTTGGGCTGAGCATAATATTTTTGGACTCATCCATGTTGTTCATATCAATAGTACATTTCTTTTTATTGATGATGTGTTCAATGGTATTAATATGCCACAATTTGTTTATCCATTTTCCTATTAATGGACATTTAGGTTTTTCTCATCTTATGAACCCTTATGAATGAGGACAGTATGGACATTCTTATTCACATTTTCTTGTGGAGTTGTTATTTCTCCTTCACAAATTCCATTTTTAGTAGTGAAATTGCAAAGGCATAGGGTGGATATATGTTTAACCTTTTAAGAAACTCCCAAACTCCTTTCCAAAATCTTTGTACCATCTTATACTCCCATCTGCGATGCATGAAAGTTCTGATTGCTCCACTTCTCAACATTCATTATTGTCAGTCCTTTTGCTTTTACTCACTCTAGTGAATGCAAAATTGTATCTCCTGATGGTTTTAATATGAATTTTCTTGTTGATTAAGGATGTTGAGCACCTTTTCATTGTTTATTGGCTGATTGTGTATCTCCTTTTTCAGGTATCTGTTCAAATCCTTTGCCCATATACTGATCAGTTTTTTTTCATATTTTTGTTGTTGATTTGTAGGAGTTTTTAATATATTCTTGTTAGGAGTGCTTTGTTAGATTTGTGTCCTGTGATTATATTTTGTCCCCAGTCTGTGTCTGTGGTGTGTTTCTCTGTTTTGATAAGCAGAAAAATTTAATTTTGTAAAATCAACATATTTTTTTATGGTTACTGTTTTTTACATCATATATAAAATAAAAGAAAAGGATTAAAAATAACTTCGTCTACTCCAAGATTGTGAAAACAGTCTCCTACATTTTCTTCTAGGAGCTGAATTGTCTCAAGTTTTACATTGTGGTTTATTATCTATCTTAAAAAAATTTTGAGTATTCCTGTGTATGTGGAATTTTAAAATTTATTTATTTTAATTTTACAAGTATCCTTTCTCCCAGTTAACATTCAAAACAATTATTTGGGTTTTCCTCTTTTTATTTTGATTGGTGATTCTGGTATTTTCATTCTTGATTTCTTTCTATAGCTCTATGATTGCTCAGTTAAGTGGCTCACTATTTTTTTGATTTACTGAGTTCTCTTCAGGCCGTAGTCATAAAATACTCTCACTCTGTCCACCTGATTGCCTTTGATTCTTCTCTTTGTTCACTAATTTTAAATAATTTCCTATTATATTAGCCCAGGATCTTAGTTATATCCTCAAAGATAGGGTGTCAGACCATTTGAAGGAAATTTGTAAGATTAATTTGTCATTGGAATAATAACTCTAATATGATTCTACTGGACATCTTTTCTTTTCCTTTTTTTTTAACTTTTATTTTGAAATACTTGTAAATTCACATGCAGCTGTAGGAAATTATACAGAGACATCCTATGTACCCTCCAACTGTAGCACCTTGCTTAACTATAGTGCACTATAC
The DNA here is from genome assembly GCF_025265405.1 of Mesoplodon densirostris. NCBI lineage: Eukaryota > Metazoa > Chordata > Mammalia > Artiodactyla > Ziphiidae > Mesoplodon > Mesoplodon densirostris. The sequence goes on from NC_082661.1 coordinate 182,534,825, forward strand.
AACCAGGGAATTAAGAGTGAAGCAATCCATTGACCTTATTCAAATTTCACCAGTTTTACATCACTTCTTGTATGTGTACACATCTTTTATTTTTTAACCTTTCTAAGAAGACAAAGACAATTTAAGGTTTTGTTTTTTTGTTTGTGGTTTATCTGGCACAATATGAGTGAGTTTGAAAAGCTCCTCATTTTTCCTCAATCTCCCTAATAGTTTCTCATTCTTACTTATAAGGCAATGCATGGGTCACTACATGTAAAATATCATTTTTGTATTTATATGTATTTGAAATCCTTAGATTGCTATTTCCTTAAAATTAGCTGTTTTTACCATGACTGAATCGAACAATTTTACTCTTTTTTCTAAACAAAGATTATATAATAGCATTGTTCTTCAGTAATTTAAAAAATTATTTTGGAGATTGCCTAGTTAACTTTTATTCCTGTTCTTTATTACATGTTTTGTATTTAACACCATGCATTATAGTTATTCATCCTTTGTTTCCTGATGTCTATCTTCTTTGTTATCAAACAATATCATTTCATCTTTAGCTTTATGACTTTAACAAGTACTTCAATTATCCCTCTCTTTTAAAATTCCCGATATTTGGAGATAATAGGTTTCTGAGTTTTCTCCCAATCTCTATTTTTAAAACTTTATTTTTTGTTAGAAAATAACGTTAACAAAAAGCATCTGTTCCTTTAATTTTGTAGTACTACAGTGCATCTGGTAACCCATTAGGCTATCTATTTGGTTCTTGCAGGGATTTGTAGGTATAATAAAGAGTATTATTTGTCTTGCTTGGCTGGTGTATATTTTAAAGCCCAAAGATGGGAACATGTATGGTTGATGCAGTGCTTAAGGTTAAGATATCTATGTTTTATAAGCAGAAAAGTCAAGTGTGGTAATTGCAAATGGGCCACTTGCATAGGTTAGTGTTGATATCAGAATTGTGATTTGCATTTCCTGAGTTTGGTTCTTCATTTAAAATATTAATAATTCATTTCCATAGGCCTTGACTTTTAGAATTCTGGAGTTCCCAAAGAGAACAGAAAGGCAAAATGGGGTAATTACAACCCCGACTTTCCCATTAAGCAGGCTTGAGTGGAAAAATACACCCAATGTATAAGTTACCATTACAAGAAAAATACAGAAATACAGATTACATATGTTAAAGTAATTAAATTAGGAGGCCTTTAAACTGAGATTGTTCTAATGCCTTGGCAACCTATGTGAGCAAACTGAAACCTAAACCAGCGTCTATTCCTGTAAACACCTCAAAGTTAAGAAATTAAAGTTAAAAGACACCAATCACAAATGACCAACTTAGGATTTCCCAAATAAGGCAACTGCTTAAGCTATAGCAAATCAAATAATTTTCTTGCTTTGCTTCCATGTCTGCTTTATAAAAGCCTTTCCTATAGCTCCACTGAAGGTCTCCTAGTAGTTTTTGATATTGTGTTAGCAATTCAAATTGATATTTGCTCAAACACCATAAACTCTTCAAAATTTTAATTACTTCAGTTTATCTTTTAACACATATTTATAGGGAATACATTTGTCAAAATAATATATATTAATATATGTTTGAGTATATATATATTTATGTTAAATTGACAACACTTTTTAAATATTGTTCATGCTTTAATATTTATAGCTGTTTTTCTTAGAATAGAAGGCAGAGGAATTTAAACTGAACATAATGGGAAAAAGGTAATATATAGGATTTTGTGTCAAGAAAAACTGCCCAACTTAACAGTGAAACAAATATTTAGTAGTATATGTCACAGCATCATGTGTTGTCACAAACAGTGTACATCGTTGAAGACAATATGAACAAAACAGTAAACAAACCAGTATCAATACCAGCTGAAGCTCATAAAGGGAATACTTGAAGTGTATGATGAAAACATGTTCACGTCAAAGGATATTTCTGAGTAAACTGTAGAATGCTACTGGTGATATGATAATTGCCTCATTTTCTTTCTAAATGATTGCGAAGTACTTTTGTTGACGGTGATGATGATGATGTTGTTCTTGAAAGTTCCTAATCTATTAGGTTTTCTCACACGGTTTTTGGACAGAAAAAGACTATCAAAGAGCAGTGATAGGATTAGGCCTTTCAAAGGTGAACAGTGCACCCACTGATTTTAATGGTAAAATACCCTGGAGTCAGGAGGCTGGGGATGGGCAAATAGTACCTTAGCTTTTTCACCCCCAGTGTTAAGGGAATAAAAAGTTGAAACAGAATATGAGTATACTTTATATTTTAGAAAAAGTAAAATATGATTAATGATAAAATCTGCCATCTTTTTAAGAATTTCTTATAATTAAAGTTATTATTTCTTTTGCCATGGGTTAGCTCTTGGACTATGTTAGACACCTTTGATATATGCTCTTATAAAACCTTGTGTCTAACTTATCCTTGCACTTACTATTTGTTATTAGAATTTCTTTGTTGATTCTCTATTTTTTCTATTAATATATAAGCTTCTCCTGAATAGGGACCATATTTATCTTACTCACCAATGTAATGCTGACATCTACCACGATATTTTTCACATTGGAAAAAATGAATGCTTATTTCATGGTCACTTAAACAATTTTTTTAATTATGCAATTTTTAGAAAAATGCAGATTTATAATAGAAACATTAGAAATAATAGAAAAAATGAACAAAATTATCAGTTGTCTTACCATCTGGAGATAACTACTATATGTTCTTTCAGACATTTTCTATGTAGATGTATGCAAATATATATGTTTCTAAATTTATTAGTATTCCAGAATGGGATCGGATTATACATATTGTTCTCCAATCTCTGTTTTTCACCCCCAGTTTAAGCCTCCCCACTCAAAGCCTCACTTACTGCTGTTTTCTAAACCTGCCATATCACACCATTTTATCATTATATCTCAGACATATAATGAAGGTAGTCCTTTTGTGGCTAGTTGTATAGATTAGCCAAATACCTTCACAAGCCCCATTTTGTTTCAAAGACCCTCAAGTTAGAGCATAAATGACAGAAACCATCAGCGTTTTGTAAAACAGTGTTCCCCTAAGTAACGTAAAATATGAATTCTTCATATCCAGAAAGGAAAAAAAAAGTTTTAAATAGCAACTCCTATATCACCAGTACTACAGATCATTGTTGGAATACTACAAATTCATACCTTTTTTTTTTTTCTAAATCACAAAACTCCAGTATTGACCCAGGGAAAATGATATTTTTAGAAAGTTACAAATAAGTGTTGACTATGACACCTAATCATGCCTTCAAATTGCAAAGAAAGGTATATTCTGTATTCAATAGTTAGCATTCCACCCAGAGAAGATTGACTAACAAAACATGCAAACTATGTCACATTAGTCATTGCTTGATTCTAACAATTGTGTTTCTATTCCTGCAAGATACAATAATTCCCTTAAATTTCCAGTAGCAAGCCACAGAATGTTATATGAAATTTGGGTAAGCACAAGTCTTTGCTTGTTTTGTAAATTACTTTTCTATTGGTGATAGAGAGGAAGACTGCCTGACTCTATTTGTTATATTTAACAAATGAATGATAGACACATTCATTTGTTAAATGTAAAACCTCTTTCCTGTTTCCATAATTGTGGAAATAGACTAGGTATTTGAGGTTCTTATCAACAATATGTAACTATTGTGAATGAGAAAATAAACTTAAAATCAACAACTGAACAAATTCTAAATGAATACAAGTATGCTAGAAAGTTAAACCTGGAAAAATACTTTTGTTTTCTGCTGTGTGCTTTTTGTCTGAAAACTGGATTAGCTACCATAGAGTGGGCGAGGATGGGGGAACAATTTCAGAAAAAAATTTACATCTTGTTAATAATTTTACATTCTTATCGAAAGTTATGAATGGCTCTGATTTTAGGTTTCTCAAACTCTATATATTTTACAAAGACTAGCAGGTGACATTTTCTCTAAAAAGGAAGAAATTATGTGTCCTCACTCAACCCCAGAAAAATATTTTAAAGATTAAATATTACCAAATATTTAGATAATTACAGCAGATTCAGAGTATAAGTTAGATTTGTCTAGATTTATTGGCACATATCCAGTCTAAGCATAGCCTTCATATGAATTTATATGCTTGATATATTTGTAGTTTATTTTGGTAGCAGACAGCCTAATTCAGTAAGAGTTACTTACCTAGGGAAAAAAATAAATATTAATTAAGAAGGCAGAATTGATTATTAAAAGAACTTGAATTTAGTTCTGACTACTTCTCTAGGGTTGAGCTTTTCTGTGCTTCATTTTTCTCCATCTATTAATCTATTTTTACAACCATAATTTTCCCTAATTTACAGGGATTAGGGGAAGATAAATGAAGATACACATGTATGGTAGTACACTCTTATCCAAGGTTTTGCTTTCTGTGGTTTCCGTTACTCATGGTCAACTGTGGTCCAAAATTATTAAATGGAAGTTTTCAGAAATAAGTGATTTACAAATTTTAAAATGTGTGCCTTCTGAGTCGTGATGAGATCCCATGTTTTCCTGCTTCATCACGTCTGGGGCATGAATCATCTCTTTGTCCAGCTTATCCACACTGTATATGCTGCTCACCCATCAGTATGTGTACGAAAAAAAACAGCACATATAGGGTTTGTACTGTCTGGGTTTCAAGCCTCCAGTGGGAGGACTACTGTATTTTTTTAAAAAAAACAAATGAGACACAAACAACTCAAGGAGAGAAACTTAAATTTTCCTTTGACATTTCCGTAATTACAGTGACTATATTTTCCAAAACCCAAATGGGGACATCGGTGTGTCAAGTGTACTAGTGTGAGTAAATAGATAATGAGAAAAAATATTTTAAATTAAATATGCCTTAAAAAAATTGAACAGATAATTTATTTACTCCAGTATAGGAGAGAGCTATGGATCTGATAGATGATGTAAATGGCCAGTAAAGTAATACATAATCTGAAATCATTACTAAATCTGGTCCTATATATTGCCAGATTAGTTCTCCTGCTTGTTTTTATTGTAACCATCTGAAAATATGTTTCTCTCATTCCTCACATTCTATATATGTTTCTTGTGGATTTTTTTATTTGTTTGTTTCCAACAACAAAATGTGCGACCAATCTACTTATAACTATCTAAAGAAATTACTATAAATATACTTACAAATAGTTGACTAATCTTTGGGTGTTAAAATTATGAAAGAAGGCATCAGATAGCTTTGAAATATAACTGAATTAAGATTATATATGGTTATTTTTAATAAGCAGAAGTAAAATAATTATTTTGTATTATATTACTATATTATTATACATTACTATGTATAAATATATATTATATACAATTATATTTATATATAATAAATATATAATCAAAATTATATACAATGATAGTTATACATAATTACATATTATATAGAATTATATCTTAAAAATTAAAAATTGGAAGTAAAAATTATAAAGAATAGAATAAAGAAACAGCATAGTTTGGTATATTGCATGTTTGTCTCTTGCTATGTAACAAATTGCCCCCAAATTTAGTGGCTTATACAGCAGTGTTTATCATCTCTCATTTTCTATGGATCAGGAATCTGGACATAGCTTGGCTTGGTCCTCTGGTTGAGGATCTGTCTAAAGTCTCAGTCAAGTTGTGAGCTGGGACTGCAGTCTATCTGAAGTCTCAGCCAGGGAAGTATCTGCTTTCAAACTTACTCGCATGGTTTTTGACAGGATTCAGTACATCTCAGGTTGTTAGGCTGGCTGTTAGATGGAGTCCACCTTCAGTTCCTTATCACGTGTGCTGCTCCAAAAAGCAGCTCGCAACATGGCAGATGGTTTCATCAGAATGAACCAAGTGATAAGGTGATAGAGTATATATGAGGGAAACAAAAGTCACAGACTTTTATAACCTAATCTTGGACGCGACATCTCATTTTAGGTGTATTCTATTCATGAGAAGCCAGTTACTAGATCCAGCCTACACTCAGGAGAAGGGGAATGAATACACATAGTTGTAAATACTGGGAGGCAGGGGTCATTGGGGGTCATTTTAGAAGCTGATTATCACACATTGCAAAATAACAAGTTATCCTCATGATAATTTTTATCAGCCTCAAGGGTATAGGTCACTAGATAGAGGTTTCCCATTTTACTCAGGTCAGTCTCAATCAAATATTTTAAACACAGTTTTATAAAAATTAGCTATTTTACATCAAGAAACTACAGATAATACATTGAATATGTGGGGTACATAACAACAATGATTTTTAAAAATCAGTGTTTATCTGTGATGCTTCATAATTGTATCTTCAATGTAACAGTATTTGGCAGGTATGTGCGTGTGTGTGTGCGTGTGTACGTGTGCACACATAACTCCATGGGGGCCCTGGACAAGGAAATCCTGCTATTTAATAAGGGGAGATGGATTCGTGTTGAAGAACCATACCTGGTTTATAACAAAGTCATATTTCTTTGGATTATTATATGATAGGTATTTTACTGAAGTGTAACATACATACAAAGAAGTGCAAAATCAGAAAAGTACAGATTCATGAATTTTTGCAGAGTGAAAACACCATGTAATCAAGAAATGGAACGTTATAAGTATGCTAGGAGCATGCCATGTGTGCCTACCCAGTCATTAACCTTCTAAAAACTAACCATTGTTCTCTACCACTATCTTAGTCCAGTCAGGCTGCTATAACAAAATACTATAGACTGGGTGGTTTGTAAATAACACAAATTTATTTCTCACAGTTCTGGAGGCTACAAGACTGAGATGAGGGTGCCAGTATAGTTGAATTCTGGAGAGAACACTCTTCTCGTTTGCAGACTGCTGTATTCTCATTGTATCCTCACATGGATGAGAGCAGAAAGCAGCAAGCTCTCTTGTGATTCCTGTAAGGTACTAATCTCATTCATGAGGTCAGCCCTCATGACCTCATCTAATCCTAATGACCTCCCAAAAGCTCACCTCCTAATACCATTACATGGGGGGAGGAGGAAGGTTTCAATATATGGATTTTGAAAGGACACAAACATTCAGTCTATAAAAACAATCATAAATTAGTGTTGTCTGTTATTTTTTCAATTTGTATAAATGGAATCAAGTATGTACACATTTACCACAGGCTTATTTTACTCAAAATGATTTGTGAGATTCAACTATGACATTTTGTCTTGCAAGTTTCATTCATTTTCATAGGTAAAAAAAGTATTCTAAGGTTTTGGCAATTAGTAGTAGTGCTGCTGTGAACATTCTTTGTACATTTCTTTTAACACATATGAATACATTTCCAATGGATACATACCTAGGAGTGTCCTAGGTCATCATATATGATGTATTCAGTTTTAGAAGATATTGCCAGTTTCTAAAGATTTTTTTAGATCAATTTTATATATACCAGAAGTGCTCAACGGTTAGTTTTTAAGCTGTTCCACATTTTAGCCAACACTTGATAGTATTAGTCTTTTCATTTTAGCCATTCTAGTTTCCGTGTAGTGGTATTGCATTTTAATATTCATTTCCTTGATGGATGTGGACATAGAGAACCTTTTCATATGTTTATTGACCATTTGAAATTCCTGTGTTGTGAAGTACCTATTTAAGACTCTTAGCTATTTTTTAAATGAGTCCTCTGATTTTTTTAAATCGATTTATAAGATTCTTATACATTCTAGATGCTTGTCGTTGGTCAGATAAATGTATTGTGAATGTCTTCTTCCATTCTGTGGCTTGCTTTTCACCTCATGGCTTATTCGAGATAAATAATTTTTATTTTAATAAAAGCCAATACAACATTGTAAAACAGCTATACCCCAATAAAAAAATAAATAAAGGCCAATACATTAATTGGACTTTTCCTTTATGGTTAGTAACTTTTTGTCCTGTTTAAGAAATAATTGCCAAACCTCAAGGTCATGATATTGCATGGTAACTTTATTGTTTTTTTTTGTTTGTTTTTTGTTTTTTTTTTTTGTGGTATGCGGGCCTCTCACCGCCGCGGCCTCTCCCGCCGCGGAGCACAGGCTCCGGACGCGCAGGCCCAGCGGCCATGGCTCACGGGCCCAGCCGCTCCACGGCATGTGGGACCTTCCCGGACCGGGGCACGAACCCGTGTGCCCTGCATCGGCAGACGGACTCTCAACCACTGCGCCACCAGGGAAGCCCTGTTTTTTCTTTCATATTTAAATGTACAGTCCACCTGGAATTGACTTCTGACTATGTTGTGAGATAAAAGTCAAGATACATTTTTCCCATGTGGATATCCTATAGACTTGTTAAAATTACTGAATCCTTCATTTTCCCACTTCACTTCAAGGTCAGCTTTGTCATAAATCAAGTGACTGTATATATGTCAATCTATTTCTGGATTAACTTGAGGAGAATTGACATCTTTACAATCCTGAATCTTCTCATTAATGAACACGGTAAATTGTATTTGTTGTCTATTGCTGCATAACAATTTACCACAAGTTTAACATCTTAAAACAGGTTTATTGTCTCAGGGTTTCTATGAGTTGGTAATCAGGGCACAAATTAGCTGGATTCTTATTCAGAATCTCACCAGGCTAAAAGCAAGGTGGTGCCCAGGACTGCTATCTCAGCTGAGCCTTGCAGAAGTCATCACTTTCTGTAAGATTTAACTCTGACAACCTCAAACTATACAGTGATAAGCCCAAGTTGCAGGTTATATTCCTTTTGATCTCCCTAGATCCCTCTCCTCTGTTTAGATGGTGAAACCAAATTTTCTGCTCAACTGGTAACAGAATTTCTTCCTTAGAAGCAGTAGTATAGCATTAAGATAATTTATTCAGTAGTGCTAATTTGATCTTTTGAAATCTGACAGTAAGGAAGAGTGGAGAGAGAAGTGGGCTTGGTGTGTCAGATAATTGTGAAACTCTCAACTTTCTCACTGTTGGCATCCTTACAAATAGAGCTAAATCATACACATATTTGTGGATAATTGGATAATAATTGCTAGCTTATTTACTTGAGTTTTGCACTGAGCTTCTCTAGTAAAAGATCAAATAAAGTAACTTTATTAATTTAAAATATACACCCATTCCAAACATTTCATTTTATTTGCCCTTTGAAATGAGTGTGTGACTAAAACCACTAATTATATTGTATGAAGCTGTCTTAGTGTATAATGAGGGGAAACAGCATTAAAATCAGGAGCCAAGAAGTCAAGCTCCTGTTATATCAGGTTACGTCCTTAAACCTTCATATTTTGGGAGAGTTGCCTCCTACCATAAAGTGTTTCAGAGGGATGACTGCTGGCTATTAGGAAATTTCAAGTGACTTCATCAGAAACGAAGAAGAGTACTTGATGACTCAGTAAATCTTGTGAGTTTTGCCAATTATGAAATTATTCTATATGGAAAGACTTTTTGGAATGAGGTTGGATTCAGAAATAGAAGAAAATCACAGTTAGGAAGTAAATTGAGACTGCTTTTGAAAACCTGTTAGGACTATAAATGTCAGTTTATAATGCCATTTAATTGCTACATGAGAGCTCTCTTATAAAGCACCATCTATGGTTAGCTCATATCTTAGGAGAGCTACCTCCTCCCCACTGGAGTTAGAACTTTAAAACATATTAGTTAACTGTTAGATCAAGTCCTTTATTGCATCCTCTTTCTACTTGTATTATTTAAGTATCGCTGAGCAGGTCAGAATTACATCAGTGTCTGACTCTCATTTATATCCACCCTGTGGGAAGAAAAATTGAAAAAGTTCCTAACTTAAAAGCAAATATTTTTGAATAAAATCACTGTACTCCACATTATTATCATGGTAAGCAGCAACATGCTATATGACATTTCCAATACCAAGTCTTGTGGAGAAAGTATTTTGTACTAATTGATACAACCTGGGGTAGTAGAAAAGTATGGCCTATGAAATGTGGCAGGCATGAGCTTGAACCTCCACTGGATAAATCTTTATTGAACTGAACACTTCCTACTAAATATTAATGTAGTGATCTTGGGCATTTATATCTGGCCAATAATTGATAGGCTATAGGCTAATTTATATTTTTAAACCTCAGTTTCCTCATCTATAAAATAGATCAAAATTTGTGTGAAGTGTTATGAGATGATTGATAGTCTTTTTTTCAATCCTATCTAGTGCAAATTATCATAACTTGTTGAAACATTATGTAGTGAAAAGAGAAATGAATACATTTGTTTTATAAATCAAAAAAAAATCCATCCTATAACATATTTTGCTCCAAAGAGTTTCTGTAAAAAATGTTATGGACATGTACTTACTTTTCATACATAACACAATACCTAGTATACATAAGTAGTTAAAAGAATGCTAACTTCCCTTCTGCTACTTGGCATTGTTCCTTAGGCATTTAGATTTTTATTCCTTACTTGTTTTACCTGGCTTTTATTGATTTTTTAAAAAATGTCATTTAAAACATTACAAAACATTATGAACAAAAATTGTGAGCCAAATGTACATTTCAGGGATGTTTGAAAGGTCAGCTTAATGGAATTGTAGACACTTTGTGAAAGTTTGTTTTTTTGTTGTTTTTCTTTTTAATCTCAGAGCTGAGAGCAGGGATGATAACATGGGTTTTATAATCCAAATATCTAATTATCCACATCTCAAATACACCAAATCAAATAAATAAAATAAGGTTAGGAGGACAGTTATTACCAAGTAACTTTAAAAAAACAAAGACATTTAACCAGATGAACTTTTTCTAGAAGAGAATACCCATGTAGAAAAGAATGCACTTTCTTTTGAAATATTTTCTGCTGTATGAACACCTATAACATTTTAGTGCGCTCATTTGTTTTCAGTCCTTCTGCTGGATTGTGGGACATTTGAGAGTAGAGTCTGTTTTCTTTCTTTTTTTCTGTCTTCTTTCCTTCCTTCCTCCCTCCCACACTCTCCCTCCCTCCCTTGTTTCCTTCCTTTCTATTTACCTTGTGTAATACACAGGAAGCACTAAATTTTTAATAAATGAACAAACACAGGAATGAGAAAAAACAGTGGTCAAAATTATGGTATTTGAATTAAAATATAGTGAAGCTAAGAGTGCAGAAATATAAGTAGCAATGTAGGGAATGAGTAGACATTTTGAATGATCATGGGCCCTTTGTAAATTTATCAAGTACAGAGTAGTTATGACTCCTGGTATATACTCTTCAGGGATAGGGTATCATCTTCATAAAATTACTCAGAAGCATGAATAGAAATAAAAAGTCACATAAAAGTAAAATCAAAGAAGAAAAGAGAAATCAGTCCAAGAGAAAGAGACTATGTATCCTGAGATAGTGGGGACTGCTACTTTCTAGCAAAACTTTCAAGACTCTGAACAGAATAGCCTAAATCAATATATTTTATGTCATTAAAGTGAACTGATTTTAATTAAAATAATAAAGATCCAGTGACCCATTGATTGGACAATAATCTAGGTCATAAAAATTGCAAGGCCCTGTTCTGTAATTTGTACTCAACCCAGAAGCCTCTGGCCCTCTGTCTATCTTAAGGCAAGTCCCCAGATGCAAAATTATTATACTTTTAAGCACTATGATTCCAAATACAAGGGCTTTGTAAAATTGTACCTGGCTGACAAAATTGAAGCACGTACCCACACTAAAGATTATGCCATGTAATTTTTTTTTCCCTCTGGCAGGTTATGTTGCCTTGTTAATACATTCAAAATGCCTGTTTTGAACAAAGAATTCACAACTTCATCTGGCTTATCATTTATTCATTCAGCTTTTTTAGTTTTGTTTCATTAGTAAATTCAATGGAAATATGTTCATAATTTTCTGAAAACTATTAAGTGCATTTTGGTTATATGGGTGACACAGTAAGATTTAATAATAGCTGTACTGAATTTAGAGAGACCAGAGGGAAACTCACCAGTTGTTAAGATCTCAGTGCATTTACTATACTCTTTGGCCTTGAAGATTAAGAAACACATTTTTTTTCAGGACATCCAGAATTGATCAGGATGGTATGGCACGGTAACTGGCTTCTGCTAACATGGCCACAAAATACTTATATTTTAATCAGAATGTTTATTTATTTATGATTTTGGTCACAAATACAAAGTATTGAATAGCTTAGAAACTAATATTAGCTAACTAGTGAAGTGCCCCACCCAGGAAAATTTAAATAGTAAGCCAGTTTATAATTAGAAGACGGCTTGGTGAGTGTAGAATCAGAACCAGATCACTTGGTTGAATGACAGAGAGTCACCAATTCTATGTAATCCCTGATAAAAGGAAACATGGGTCCAGTGAATTCACATTACCTGGTCAGGGTATATGCTTGCCTTAATAGTGTAAAAGACACACTGACAGCCCCTTTTACTTTATATTTTCTTCAAAGAATGTAAGCTGCAATATATTAGAGATATGTTTTCTCAATTATAATCACAATTCAGTTCTGCCTTTCTGAGACAACATCCTAGACATCTTAGCTGCCTTTAGAATCCCATTTTTATAGACATTTTCTCAAGTTATTGCTGCATCTGGTAATCCATGTTTCTCTATTTGTGGATACCCTAATTCTTAAGCCTTATTAGCAACTACTGTAGTTGTCTACTGCTGCATAACAAATTACCCCGAACCTTAGTGGCTTGAAGGTACATCATTTATTATCTCACAGTTTCTGTGGATCAGGAATCCTGGGGTGACTTAGCTGAATGGTCTTGTCTCAGATTGTATCATGAGGTTCCAGTCAAGGTGTTAGCTGTGGTTACAATATATGAAGACTTGATTGGGACTGAGGAATCTGGTTCTAAGATTACTCCTGTGGCTGTTGACATGAGGGTTAAGTTCTTTCCCACACGGGCTACACACAAAATGGCTTTCCTCTGAGGAAGTGATGAGAAAAAGATGTGTGTGCATGCATGAACGAGTGAGCAAGTGAACTAGAGACACATCAAAACAGAAATCAGTTCTGTGTAACCTAATCTCAGAAGTGGCATACCATTAATTTTGTCCATATTCTATTGGTCACATAGACCAATCCTGCCACAATATGGGATGGAATATCAAAAAGGTGTGAATACCAGGATTTGAGCATCCTGGGGATTGTTTGCCACACTTTGCCCTCTGGCCCCCAATGATTCATAACCTTTGCACCTTCAAAATATAATCACCCTCTCCCAAGGCCACCACAAGCCTCATCTCATTACAGTATCAGCTCATAATCTAGAATCTCATTACATGAATCAGGTTCATGTATGTATAATATTCCTTGGGTGTAGTTCTGTAGGTGTCACTTCTCCAGTACTGTTCATCTTCATTTGAAGACCTGTAAACTATCTGTTTTTTCATAATCAACATACAAATGTGAGCCAGGCATAGTATAAGCACTGTAGAAATTTCTAAGAAAGGGGGAAAATAGAAGATACACAGGATTCTTTGCTACCTAGAAGTCCTAAAATCCAACCAGAAAAGTGTTGGAAATTTCTTGATTAAGACTCTGTCCTACCCCTACCCAGGACTTACTCTCCATGGAGTGTGGCTCCATTTTGGCTTTAACCTGAGTCACACTTTTTTCCTTATGAAAGGTAGCACATGCTTCCAGCTCAGTAGTCTTCTGAGTAGTCTGATTTCTGCTTTTAGAAGTTTGGTGGTCCAAAGTCTCTTCTTATCTGCACTGTTTTTATTTCTTTCATTCTAAGTTGGCAGTGCTTCTGCTGATACAATTCTTTTAAAAACATTATAGGTCTCCTGTTCATCTCTTGATGGTACTCCATTAGACAAAAGCCACCCCAGAAGTCTCTGAGATAAGCCTCTTTCTGTCTTGGTTTTCTGCTGAAACAGTGAAGGTTGATTCCTAAAATATTAAACCACTATCATTTGAGAGGATTTGTGAGCCACGCTTTTAAGAAAGGCCTTTGATCGGAGGCATCCCCTTTGATTGTTTCAAGATCTTACAGGCACACTTTTGCTTCATCTTTATATATACTTTCCCCCAGAGTTCCCTGCATATGATCCTTGCTTGGGAGCCATTTATTAATATTCCCATTGTTTGACTTCTAACAAAGGCACAGATCTTGGAGCTAAGACTTGTTTGAAGTATTAGATTTTGTTTAACAGCCTCCTCCTCCCTTTTTTAGCTAATCTTTCCCTTACTGCATTTTATTCTAAAGAGGGAGAAGCAGCTAGGTGACATTTTCTTTTTTTCTTTTTCTTTTTTTCTTTTTTTTATTTTTTGCTTTATAACAAATTAAATCAGTTATACATATACATATGTTCCCATATCCCCTCCCTTTTGCGTCTCCCTCCCACCCTCCCTATCCCACCCCTCCAGGCGGTCACAAAGCACCGAGCTGATCTCCCTGTGCTATGCGGCTGCTTCCCACTAGCTATCTACCTTACATTTGGTAGTGTATATATGTCCATGCCTCTCTTTTGCTTTGTCACAGCTTACCCTTCCCCCTCCCCATATATTCAAGTCCATTCTCTAGTAGGTATGTGTCTTTATTCCTGTCTTACCCCTATGTTCTTCATGACATTTTTTTTCCTTAAATTCCATATATATGTGTCAGCATACAGTATTTGTCTTTCTCCTTCTGACTTACTTCACTCTGTATGACATACTCTAGGTCCATCCATCTCATTACAAATAGCTCAATTTCATTTCTTTTTATGACTGAGTAATATTCCATTGTATATATGTGCCACATCTTCTTTACCCATTCATCTGATGATGGACAATTAGGTTGTTTCCATCTCCGGGCTATTGTAAATAGGGCTGCTATGAACATTTTGGTACATGTCTCTTTTTGAATTATGGTTTTCTCAGGGTATATGCCCAGTAGTGGGATTGCTGGGTCATATGGTAGTTCTATTTGTAGTTTTTTAAGGAACCTCCATACCGTTCTCCATAGTGGCTGTACCAATTCACATTCCCACTAGCAGTGCAAGAGTGTTCCCTTTTTTCCACACCCTCTCCAGCATTTATTGTTCCTAGATTTCTTGATGATGGCCATTCTGACTGGTGTGAGATGATATCTCATTGTAGTTTTGATTTGCATTTCTCTAATGAGTAAAGATGTTGAGCATCCTTTCATGTGTTTGTTGGCAGTCTGTATATCTTCTGTGGAGAAATGTCTATTTAGGTCTTCTGCCCATTTTGGGATTGGGTTGTTTGTTTTTTTTGTTTTTGAGCTGCATGAGCTGCTTATAAATTTTGGAGATTAATCCTTTGTCAGTTGCTTCATTTGCAAATATTTTCTCCCATTCTGAGGGTTGTCTTTTGGTCTTGTTTATGGTTTCCTTTGCTGTGCAAAAGCTTTGAAGTTTCATTAGGTTCCATGTGTTTATTTTTCTCTTTATTTCCATTTCTCTAGGAGGTGGGTCCAAAAGGATCTTGCTGTGATTTATGTCATAGAGTGTTCTGCCTATGTTTTCCTCTAAGAGTTTGATAGTGTCTGGCCTTAGATTTAGGTCTTTAATCCATTTTGAGCTTATTTTTGTGTATGGTGTTAGGGAGTGATCTAATCTCATACTTTTACATGTCCCTGTCCAGTTTTCCCAGCACCACTTATTGAAGAGACTGTCCTTTCTCCACTGTACATTCCTGCCTCCTTTATCAAAGATAAGGTGACCATATGTCCGTGGGTTTAACTCTGGGCTTTCTGTCCTGTTCCATTGATCTATCTTTCTGTTTTTGTGCCAGTACCATACTGTCTTGATTACTGTAACTTTGTAGTATAGTCTGAAGTCAGGGAGCCTGATTCCTCCAGCTCCATTTTTCGTTCTCAAGATTGCTTTGGCTATTCGGGGTCTTTTGTGTTTCCATACAAATTGTGAAATTTTTTGCTCTAGTTCTGTGAAAAATGCCAGTGGTAGTATGATAGGGATTGCATTGAATCTGTAGATTGCTTTAGGTAGTAGAGTCATTTTCACAATGTTGATTCTTCCAATCCAAGAACATGGTACATCTCTCCATCTATTTGTATCATCTTTAATTTCTTTTATCAGTGTCTTATAATTTTCTGCATACAGGTCTTTTGTCTCCTTAGGTAGGTTTATTCCTAGATATTTTATTCTTTTTGTTGCAATGGTAAATGGGAGTGTTTCCTAGATTTCACTTTCAGATTTTTCATCATTAGTATATAGGAATGCCAGAGATTTCTGTGCATTAATTTTGTATCCGGCAACTTTACCAAATTCATTGATTAGCTCTAGTAGTTTTCTGGTAGCATCTTTAGGATTCTCTATGTATAGTATCATGTCATCTGCAAACAGTGACAGCTTTACTTCTTCTTTACTGATTTGGATTCCTTTTATTTCCTTTTCTTCTCTGATTGCTGTGGCTAAAACTTCCAAAACTATATTGAATAAGAGTGGTGAGAGTGGGCAACCTTGTCTTGTTCCTGATCTTAGTGGAAATGGTTTCAGTTTTTCACCATTGAAGACGATGCTGGCTGTGGGTTTGTCATATATGGCCTTTATTATGTTGAGGAAAGTTCCCTCTATGCCTACTTTCTGCAGGGTTTTTATCATAAATGGGTGTTGAATTTTGTCGAAAGCTTTCTCTGCATCTATTGAGATGATCATATGGTTTTTCTCCTTCAACTTGTTAATATGGTGTATCACATTGATTGATTTGCGTATATTGAAGAATCCTTGCATTCCTGGAATAAACCCCACTTGATCATGGTGTATGATCCTTTTAATGTGCTCTTGGATTCTGTTTGCTAGTATTTTGTTCAGGATTTTTGCATCTATGTTCATCAGTGATATTGGCCTGTAGTTTTCTTTCTCTGTGACATCCTTGTCTGGTTTTGGTATCAAGGTGATGGTGGTCTCGTAGAATGAGTTTGGGAGTGTTCCTCCCTCTGCTATATTTTGGAAGAGTATGAGAAGGATAGGTGTTAGCTCTTCTCTAAATGCTTGATAGAATTCACCTGTGAAGCCATCTGGTCCTGGGCTTTTGTTTGTTGGAAGATTTTTTATCACAGTTTCAATTTCAGTGCTTGTGATTGGTCTGTTCATATTTTCTATTTCTTCCTGATTCAGTCTTGGCAGGTTGTGCATTTCTAAGAATTTGTCCATTTCTTCCAGGTTGTCCATTTTATTGGCATAGAGTTGCTTGTAGTAATCTCTCATGATCTTTTGTATTTCTGCAGTGTCAGTTGTTACTTCTCCTTTTTCATTTCTAATTCTATTGATTTGAGTCTTCTCCCTTTTTTTCTTGATGAGTCTGGCTAATGGTTTATCCATTTTGTTTTTCTTCTCAAAGACCAGCTTTTAGTTTTATTGATCTTTGCTATCGTTTCCTTCATTTCTTTTTCATTTATTTCTGATCTGATTTTTATGATTTCTTTACTTCTGTAACTTTGGGGTGTTTTTGTTCTTCTTTCTCTAATTGCTTTAGGTGCAAGGTTAGGTTGTTTATTCGAGATGTTTCCTGTTTCTTAAGGTGGGATTGCATTGCTATAAACTTCCATCTTAGAACTGCTTTTGCTGCATCCCATAGGTTTTGGGTCGTCGTGTCTCCATTGTCATTTGTTTCTAGGTATTTTTTAATTTCCTCTTTGATTTCTTCAGTGATCACTTCGTTATTAAGTAGTGTATTGTTTAGCCTCCATGTGTTTGTATTTTTTACAGCTCTTTTCCTGTAATTGATATCTAGTCTCATAGCATTGTGGTCAGAAAAGATACTTGATACAATTTCAATTTTCTTAAATTTACCAAGGCTTGATTTGTGACCCAAGATATGATCTATCCTGGAGAATGTTCCATGAGCACTTGAGAAAAATGTGTATTCTGTTTTTTTTGGATGGAATGTCCTATAGATATCAATTAAGTCCATCTTGTTTAATGTATCATTTAAAGCTTGTGTTTCCTTATTTATTTTCATTTTGGATGATCTGTCCATTGGTGAAAGTGGGGTGTTAAAGTCCCCTACTATGAGTGTGTTACTGTCGATTTCTCCTTTTATGGCTGTTAGTATTTGCCTTATGTATTGAGGTGCTCCTATGTTGGGTGCATAAATATTTACAATTGTTATATCTTCTTCTTGGATCGATCCCTTGATCATTATGTAGTGTCCTTCTTTGTCTCTTCTAGTAGTCTTTATTTTAAAGTCTATTTTGTCTGATATGAGAATTGCTACTCCAGCTTTCTTTTGGTTTCCATTTGCATGGAATATCTTTTTCCATCCCCTTACTTTCAGTCTGTATGTGTCTCTAGGTCTGAAGTGGGTCTCTTGTAGACAGCATATATATGGGTCTTGTTTTTGTATCCATTCAGCCAATCTGTGTCTTTTGGTGGGAGCATTTAGTCCATTTACATTTAAGGTAATTATCGATATGTATGTTCCTATTCCCATTTTCTTAATTGTTTTGGGTTCGTTATTGTAGGTCTTTTCCTTTTGTTGTGTTTCTTGCCTAGAGAAGTTCCTTTAGCATTTGTTGTAAAGCTGGTTTGGTGGTGCTGAACTCTCTCAGCTTTTGCTTGTCTGTAAACGTTTTAATTTCTCCATCAAATCTGAATGAGATCCTTGCTGGGTAGAGTAACCTTGGTTGCGGGTTTTTCTCTTTCATCACTTTAATTATGTCCTGCCACTCCCTTCTGGCTTGTAGAGTTTCTGCTGAGAGATCAGCTCTTAACCTCATGGGGATTCCCTTGTGTGTTATTTGTTGTTTTTCCCTTGCTGCTTTTAATATGATTTCTTTGTGTTTAATTTTTGACAGTTTGATTAATATGTGTCTTGGCGTATTTCTCCTTGGATTTATTCTGTATGGGACTCTCTGTGCCTCCTGGACTTGATTAACTATTTCCTTTCCCATATTAGGTAAGTTTTCAACTATAATCTCTTCAAATATTTTCTCGTCCCTTTCTTTTTCTCATCTTCTTCTGGAACCCCTATAATTCGAATGTTGGTGCGTTTAATGTTGTCCCAGAGGTCTCTGAGACTGTCCTCTGTTCTTTTCATTCTTTTTTCTTTATTTTGCTCTGCATCAGTTATTTCCACTATTTTATCTTCCACCTCACTTATCCGTTCTTCTGCCTCAGTTATTCTGCTATTGATCCCATCTAGAGTATTTTTCATTTCATTTATTGTGTTTTTAATCGATGCTTGATTCATCTTTAGTTCTTCTAGGTCCTTGTTAACTGTTTCTTGCATTTTGTCTATTCTATTTCCAGGATTTTGGATCTGGGAAATAGAATCTTGGATCATCTTTACCATCATTATTCTGAATTCTTTTTCAGGTAGACTGCCTATTACCTCTTCATTTGTTAGGTCTGCTGGGTTTTTATCTTGCTCCTTCTCCTGCTGTGTGTTTTTCTGTCTTCTCATTTTGCTTATGTTACTGTGTTTGGGGTCTCCTTTTTGCAGGCTGCAGGCTCGTAGTTCCCGTTGTTTTTGGTGTCTGTCCCCAGTGGCTAAGGTTGGTTTAGTGGGTTGTGTAGGCTTCCTGGTGGAGGGGACTAGTGCCTGTGTTCTGGTGGATGAGGCTGGATCTTGTCTTTCTGGTGGACAGGTCCACGTCTGGTGGTGTGTTTTGGTGTGTCTGCGGACTTTTTATGATTTTAGGCCACCTCTCTGCTAATGGGTGGCGTTGTGTTCCTGTCTTGCTAGCTGTTTGGCATAGGGTGTCCAGTACTGTTGCTTGCTGGTCGTTGAGTGAAGCTGGGTGCTGGTGTTGAGATGGAGATCTCTGGAAGATTTTCGCCGTTTGATATTATGTGGAGCTGGGAGGTCTCTTGTGGACCAGTGTCCTGAAGTTGGCTCTCCCACCTCAGAGGCACAGCACTGACTCCTGGCTCCTCAATTTGGGATGATTTGTTGTCTATTCATGTATTCCACAGATGTAGGGTACATCAAGTTGATTGTGGAGCTTTAATCCGCTGCTTCTGAGGCTGCTGGGAGAGGTTTCCCTTTCTCTTCTTTGTTGTCACAGCTCCTGGGTCTCAGCTTTGGATTTGGCCCCGCCTCTGTGTGTAGGTCGCCGGAGGGCGTCTGTTCTTCGCTCAGACAGGACAGGGTTAAAGGAGCAGCCTCTTCGGGGACTCTGGCTCACTCAGGCCGGGCGGGAGGGAGGGGCACGGAGTGCAGGGCGAGCCTGCAGCGGCAGAGTTTTCCGTGACGTTGCACCAGCCCGAGGCGCGACGTGCGTTCTCCCAGGGAAGCCGCCCCTGGATCCTGGGACCCCGGCAGTGGCAGGCTGCACAGGCTCCCGGAAGGGCGGTGTGGACAGTGTCCTGCGCTCGCACACAGGCTTCTTCGCGGCGGCAGCAGCAGCCCCAGCGTCCCACGCCCGTCACTGGGCTCCGCACTTTCAGTCGTGACTTGCGCCCGTCTGTGGAGCCCCTTTAAGCAGCGCTCTTAATCCCCTCTCCTCGCGCACCAGGAAACCAAGAGGGAAGAAAAAGTCTCTTGCCTCTTCGGCAGCTCCAGAGTTTTCCCGGACTCCCTGCCGGCTAGCTGTGGCACATTAGCCCCCTTCAGGCTGAGTTCTCGCCGCCAGCCCCAGTCCTCTCCCTGCGCTCTGACCGAAGCCCGAGCCTCAGCTTCCAGCGCCGCCCGCTTTGGCGGGTGAGCAGACATGCCCCTCGGGCTGGTGAGTGCCGCTCGGCACCGATCCTCTGTGCGGGAATCTCTCCGCTTTGCCCTACCCAGGTATGTGGGGAGTTTCTTGCCTTTTTGGAGGTCTGGGGTCTTCTGCCAGCATTCAGTAGGTGTTCTGTAGGAGTTGTTCCACGTGTAGCTGTATTTCTGGTGTATCTGTGGGGAGGAAGGTGATCTCCGCGTCTTACTCTTCCGCCATCTTACCTGGAAGTCCCCACACGCCTCTAGGTGACATTTTCCATACTCTAGTTGGAAATCTCACTAGCTAGATCACCCAATTCATTAGGTATATTTTCTACCTTCTACATTTCCACATGTGACTGGCTAAACTTTCTGTCACTGTATAACAAGGGTTCTTTTTCTGCCAGTTTCTAATAAGATTTTGCTCACTTTCTTTTAAGTCCTCACCCCTAGCTTTCACAAAATAAAAATTCTATGAATAGTGTATTCAAGGTATTTTAAGACCTCACTAGCATGCTCCTCAAAATTCTTACAGTTTATTCAGCTCCATTTGTTACCTAGTTACAAAGCTTTTCTAACATTTTAAAATTTTATTATGGAAGAACTTCTTGTATGAAAATATATATTTGCTATTTATGGTTGCATAACAAAGTGCAAAACTTGGCTTCTTACAACAATAAATATTTTCTGTCTCATAGGAGTGTGTGTGTGTGTGTGTGTGTGTGTGGAATCTTGGAATGTCTTAGCTGGTTGAGTTTGGCTTAGGGTCTCTCATAAGGTTGCAGAAGGTATTGGGAAGAGTTATAGTTTCTGAAGTTCTAATTGGGCTGAAGGAGCACATCCAAGCTCTCCCATGTGGTTTTAGCAAGAGGCTTCAGTTCTTCACTGCTGGGCTTCTCTCAGAGGGTTTCTCACAAGATAGCTTCTGCCAAAACAAATGATGAAAGAGGGAGAGAAAAGGCAGTCTTTTAAAACCTAATCTGGGAAGTGCACCATGACTTCTGTAATAATCTATTGGCCATACATTCCAGCCTTAGTAAAATGTGGAAGGAGGTAGACACAGTTTTGAATATCAGAAGGAGGCAGGGATCATTGGGAACCAGTGGAAGCTGGCTATCCCAGCTGCCATGGATGCTGTTTGTTCAAATTTAGAAAGCACTAAAAAAAGAAGGGTTAAATCACAGCTCCCTATTCTGGGGGAAAAAAAATGGCAGTTTCTTAAAAACAACTCAAACCTAAATTTATACTTACCTTATGACCCAGCAATCACATTCCTGGGTATTTATTTCAGATAACTGAGCATTTATGTCCACACGAATACATATGCATGATTTTAAATAACAATTTTGTTTGTAATAGTCAAAAAATGGAATGACCAAAACGGCCTTCAACATATGAATGGTTAAACCAACTGTGATATGTCCACACGATGGACTACTACTCAGCAGTAAAAAGGAACAAACTCTTGATAGGTGCAACAATTTGAATAGACCTGAAGGGCATATACTGAGTGAAAATTAAAAAATCAATCTCAAAAGGTCACATACTGTATGATTCCATTTATATAGCATTCTTGAGATAAAAATATAAAGAACAGATTCGCAGTTGCCAGGGTTTAGAGATAGTTGAGGGGAGAGTGTGGGTGTGACTGTAAAAGAGAGTGTGAGGGAGATCTTTGTGATATAGAATAATTCTGAATCTTGGTTATGGTGGTGGTTACATAAATCTGCATATGGGATAAAATGGCATGGAACTCTACACACTTTGCACTAGTAGCAAATGATATTATACTTTATGTACACAATGTAACCATGAGGGAAACTAGGTACATGGGATTTCTCTGTACTATCTTGAAACTTCCTGTAGGTATATAATCTTTTCAAAATAAAGAGTTAAAAAATAAAACATGGCTTCTCAAGTCAGAGAGACTGTATTCAAATCCCAGTTATTTCACCTATTAATATTAATGGTGTACCAGTGGATATACATTGCTTAACCTTTTTTATTAGTTTAAAAAATTCCAGTTAATTTTTTTTTTTTTTTTTTTTTTTTTGCGGTATGCGGGCCTCTCACTGTTGTGGCCTCCCCCGTTGCGGAGCACAGGCTCCGGACGCGCAGGCTCCGGACGCGCAGGCTCAGCGGCCATGGCTCACGGGCCCAGCCGCTCCGCGGCATATGGGATCCTCCCAGACCGGGGCACGAACCCGTATCCCCTGCATCGGCAGGCAGACTCTCAACCACTTGCGCCACCAGGGAGGCCCTCCAGTTAATTTTTAAAGATAATTTGTAGTGACATAAATTTTATGCTGAGGTTAGTAAGGAAACATCTGGAAGTGAAAGCACATGAGGTTGAGTTTCTACCTTCCTTTTCTTCCTACTTTTCAAATCTGTTCCAGAGAGGTAGTATGGGAGAGGCAGAGGGGGAGAGTGAAGTCCTTCTAGAATTTAATGGTCAACATGTAAGTCATCACTTGTGTTATTCTTACCATGGGGTGGCATTTTTGAAAGGTTTATTTTCTTCCTTGACTGTGGCCATGGCATAAGCCTTTGATACTTTCCTAAACTATTAGTCCCAGCTTTTATGTTATTCATCCCCCACCCCAATCCATGGTTCTTATTTAGTACTATTAGTAATTTCATTGTGTCTTATCTTAGCCCTTAAAATACAGTTTCATTTTAAGTCATTTATAGCTAATAATCTCTCTGCCACTGTCTTAAGTGTATGTATAAACAGTTGCCATGTATTGTTCTAGTTATACATTCTTATTAACGATATTACTTCCTGCTTTTGAATATTGATTTACAATCCAACGCTTTCATTTCCAGAGCTCTTAGAGATAGAATCATTGCATTTTTTTATGCGTGAAAGGAGGGTGATACCCATAAGTAGGTATTTTCCTCAAAATAACCACTTTCCTCATTTGCAAAATGGGATTGTAATATCTAATTTAAATACTTGCTATGGGGATCAAATGAGATAATGGTTGTAAAAGGCATAGGACATTGCCTATGTTGGCTTAAATGCTGAATGAACAGTAACTCAATTTGCCAGCACCTATTTTTCCTCTGCTGTGCTTCCCTTTGGATTTGTTCATGGACATTCTGTTTCCTGCATTGCCCCATAATGGCAGCCAAATGGTGTCCACAGTTGTGTCATATTTTATGGGTACTTTCACCTCCTATGTGTCCCATCACCTCTGTCATTTCTTGCGCATGACTCTGCCGATTAGATTCCACTAGGGACCAAAGCCAAATTGAAAAGAGGTCTTTCTTCCATTTTGTTCTCTTTAGGTATTGCCCTATACTCCACAACAGAAAGTATCCTTTTTTTCCTGAGACTCACTCATGAGTCTTAAGTCTGTAGGGGATTGAGTTGGGGGCTACGTCTAGGGAAATCATCACACTCCACTAATAATCTCCTCTGACCTCAGGCAGCCAACCTGCATTTTTGGACACAATTATGCATATCACTTCTATTTCTCATAGAATGAACCCCTTTCTAGGAAGTTGCTCAGTTTCTCAAGCAAGTAGACTTCTTGTTCCAAAGAGACAAGGTTATTATGTCCTTTACAGAATCAGAAGGGAGCACCATTTGCTTTCTCTACCCTTCTCATTTTGTGTTCAGTAAATCCACTCATTGAACAATATGTTTCTCCCCCTTCTCTTTCCTGAAATATCTAAAATTGATATGACATAATGATAAGTCATATGATAGAAAAGTAGAAGCTGTCCTAACCAAATAGCTGTGTTTATAATGAACAGTAAGAGACAGGAGGCAACCCTCACTTCTAGGAACAATGAAGAATACATTTTCTTGGACTTTCCAGGCAGCACCTCTCTCTCTCTCTCAGACAGCAGCTCCCTCTCTCTCTCTCTCTCTCTCTCTCCTCTCTCTCTCTCACATACACACACAGTAGCAAAAATTAATTTAATACAAGCCTGTTCCAAGGTACAATTACAAACAATACAGTGAAATACACTTACCTAAGATTTTATGTCTTTATCATCATGTCAAAAATTAACATGCTATTTTCTTCAATTTGTATGCTAAGTAAAGATTTAACCTCCTGCTAGCAGATACACAAATATTTTGTATGAAGGAAAAGCAAGCACAAGTTGAGCAGGCATGAATGCAGGCTGCACCTCTTCTTTTGTTTATTGGGGAAGGATAATGTTACTCTAAAGACAGTCAAGGAAGTGGAATAGTTGGTACCTCTGTGTGTTTGGCAGGCTGCCAACATCCCTGGCAATGGAGCTTGCTAAATCGTTTTTTCTTATCGTTTTTGCTCATGTAGACTGTTGAATACAATGCATAGAAACAATCATTTCAAAATTATACAGCCTCCAATGCTCCTTACAATGTTTTTGGCTACTATCAACCAAAACCCCAGTTTCTGCTTGCTTCCCATTTTACATGACTTAAAACAATTTCTTGAATTCCACTTTCGTGAAGCAATTCTAAGGGAGGAAAAATTCCCGCCCCCCACCAAGAAATTTGGGTAAATATGGCTAGGAGCCAAAGCAGAAAATCAGCTTTGCTAAGCAGTACCCTTCTATTTCTTACATACTAGTCTCATTATGAATTGGGCATTTAGTCACCTCTTTCTCCCTTAAATGTGCCTTACAATGGTAGGCACTTAGAAACACTATGAATTAAAAAGTTTGGAAGTCTCAAGTTAGTTCATGGTCGGTGATGGGCGTGTCTAGAACTGATTTAGGAGGCCGAGGTAGGTTATTATCACTGATGTTTACAAGACAGTTTCAATATTTCTTTTCATCAATCTAGCTCATACCCTATTGTAAGATAATAGTGAAATTATGCTGGAAATCATCTGCTTATATCTATTTTAAGTACTAATACAATGTTACATCCCTTGACATAGAAAGGATGTAGCTTAATCTGTAATTCATCTAGCTAGTATGATATATGAATTAATTACTATTTGCTTAAATTTTTTTAAATCTGTAATGCTACGTCAGAGGTACCAAAGCAAGTAAAGACACTCGGAATACTATATGGGGCATTGCAGTTTATGGGGATTTCTTTCCTATATCCATCTCCAAATATGAGGATACCTAACATTACAATAAATATTTTTTGTCTATTTAAAGATCATCCAAGTATCCTGTGAATTATAAGTAGAAACTCAGTAAAAGACAAATATCCTTAATTTAAAGGAAAACTATCTTAATTGAAAAATTTGGAAAAAGAGTGGGATAAATGATACATTTGTAGGTGTTAATGAAGCTATTTGTACAACATAGGGCAGAAAGGAAACTTCTTGTCTTGAATGGTATTTTCCTGAGAGAAAGCTAAACAAATTTTATAAATAAATTATGCAAATAGTAAATGAAAATTAATCACGACAGTACACCACTGAAAGCTTTAGCCTTCAATTCCTCTGGCTGCACCCTCCCATTCTTCCCTTTTTGGGTAAAATGTATACTCACAGCATCACTCTCCCTACAATAATGTCTTCACAGATGTTGCCCATGTTGGCTGTCCACATATCTGGAACCCTTTAACTCTTTAGCGTGGTGAGGATTGAAGTGTAACATTACTCATTTTTACTATTTCAGTTTTTATATCCTGCACGAGGTCTAGCTCCTCCTTTGGAACTCAGCATCCATTATATCTTTATGCCTTGGCCAAAACTTCCATTTTTTTCAGTTCCTCCAACTGCTGTGTTTTTCTGTGTCGATGGTGTTACTGTTGCTGCTGGGCTTTTCCTTAGAAGCATTCTGGGAAAGGAGCCAGCTCCGAATTTACATTGGTTATAAATCAGGCAATTCATTAATGGTACAGCATGCCCGAAATTTCCCAAACTGTTGCTTCACTGAGAGTTACCACTTAGTCCTGTAGATGCCCCCAGAGAGCTCTCTGTTTATGGGAAGTATTCTTTCGACAATGTGAAATCTGAGAACATTTCAGCGTGGCTAAGCCTCCAAGAACTGTGACTTCCTATATTTACAAAGTGGCCTAGGTCCTAGAAAAATGTTATCAATAATTCAATCATTTTCAATCAGATCATGTTTTAAACCCATTTTATAAACAACATGTGAATTGTTTTTTGAACCTTGTACAGCTGTGTTGGGGTTTTTTGTTTGTTTGTTTCCCCCATCTGCTTAGCATAGAATTATAAATATGTTCAGGAGACACTGGTATCTTACTTGCATTACAAAAACATGTTATTTTATTGTATTTAGTGCAAATCTAAACTCTGTGAAAATAACAGTGTACCCGAATGTATACATTTATTGGCGCTAAAAGTGTAATTGCTGGCTACCTGAAAACAGCATTAGCACCACTGTAAACATCCACTGAAAGAAATATTTGTATCCAAGCAGTGATTTGCTCTGGAATTGTGAAATAGACCTCCCTTTTTAAAAAGTTTTCTTATTGTTCGACCTAATACATCACATAATAACTAATAACTGCAGCTTTTATTTTCTTATCAAGATAAAAAATCTGTACTCCCTTATTTTTAATGCAAGTACCCTTGACCCAAATGAAGTATGATTATTTGAATAAGCCAAGATTCTGTATCTGATTCTTTGATTATCTTGTTTGCTTTACTAAATTTTAGAAAAGGACTTCAGGATCATGGCCATTTTCCCCCTATAACAGCTATATATTGAGATAATGCTTCCTGGCATACCTAAGCCTTTTCTTCCCATATATGACAAAGTTTGTTTTCAGTGCCAAAGGTTCCTTTCCCATACTTATTTTACTTCAGTTGGTTTGTACAATACCATTACTTTAAATAGTCAATCAAAAATTAATTTAACACACCTTGGATATTATATGTCAGATGAATTTTCTTACAAGTCGATATCAAGTAATACAGTTGACTGTGTTTTCAAAACATGAGAGCCAGAAAGGAACATCAAGTTAGAGAACTGCCTTCTTAGCTACTACATTTTTCTGTTTTACTTCTCTATCTCTCTGCAGTCTGTCTCTCTTATTCTCACATGTAAGTTAGTTGGAGAATATACTGCAATGTTTAATATTAAATCATATATAATATGCATAAATATCTGCTACTGCATATACATATTTTAAACAAAAATGAGAAACAGATGCTGAAGTTTTCCTGAGTCCATCTGATTTGCTCTCCTATAGCCCTGATTTCTAAGGAGGTTTATAGTAATTTATTACTATAAAGTATGGAAAATATGGAAAATGGGCTTATACCTGACTCTTCTGTTTTTCTCATGACTTTTATAACAAATTGCTTTCTAAAATCCCTGTAGTCTGACTGCATTTTCTACTTTACCTTATCTATCCACCCACTTATTCACACTCACTGTTCCCTAAACACAGCCAGTATGATCCTGCCTCAGGGCTTTGGAACTAGCTTTTTCTTTGCATAGAATATTCTTAACCCTGATGTATAAGTGGACCCCTCTCTCACTTTCTTCAGTTCTTTTCCCAATGTTACCTTATTGATGGGATGTGCCTTAACTTCCCTATTTAAAATTGTTTTGTTCTCTCCATCCTTCTTATCCTGTTGTG
Source organism: Mesoplodon densirostris (assembly GCF_025265405.1). Taxonomy (NCBI): domain Eukaryota; kingdom Metazoa; phylum Chordata; class Mammalia; order Artiodactyla; family Ziphiidae; genus Mesoplodon; species Mesoplodon densirostris. The sequence continues at coordinate 182,562,869 of NC_082661.1, forward strand.
ATTTTATAGTACTTCTTTCCTTATAAAATACAGTGTCATTAACTTATTCATTACATTGTTTGTTTTCCCCTCACTAGAGTATGAGCTTCAAGAGAGCAGGAATTTTTGTTTTTTTTTTTTCCTCCCACTTATGTGTCCCGATATGTTACAACAATGCATGGTGTAAAGTTACATATTTATTGAACGTTAAATGTAGGACATAGCAAAAATTATGTTGCTACTCTAGTTGGAAAAATATCATATTAATGCATCTAAGCTTCTAAACTCCATTGTGGATATCTCCATCTCCTTAGTAGATGGAGATGGGGTTGGAGAATTTTTAAAAATATATATATTTGCATAAAAAGCATTACCTTTACTCCGATAGTATTCTTGGTGGAGGGCAGTGGTGGACACTGGAGTGCCGAAGACTAAAGCCAGGTGCTCTGGGCATTGACTCCCCTGGTGACTGAGAGAGGAGAATCCTCATTATTCAAACAGTGGTGCTTATGTGGGAATGTGGAGTGTGTGACTTGTATGTGAAGAAGGCAGTGGTATTTAATTACACAATTGAACAAAACAGTACATGGAAACATAATACAAGGCCATTAAATGTTACTTTGCAATGTACATTTACTTTCTACTGATGTATAGTCTTTTACATACATCTCTCCTTTTTAAATTCTTTTCAGTGCGTCCTTGATTTTTTTTTTTCTTAAACCACTCTGGGGAAGTTTGGTTTTCTCTGTTTGCTAAAGATGATATAATATAAACAGAGTGCTGTATATCCAAATAACTCAGAAATGGCACAGTACAAATTCTATTTATTTTAATTATTATTACTTAGTGTCTATATATATATATATATATATATATATATATATTTCTTTCTGTGCACATGCGTTTATATACTTAAGGACAGAGTGATGGCTGATAATGCAGCTACTACTTTTCTAAAGTTGGCTCTCACCAGGCCTCGGGCAACGTGCACTTTAATACGTGTGATCTCACTGTTCACTGTATAGAGTTGGGAAATAGAAAAAAGGCTCAGAGAGGTAAAGAAACTTGTCCCAGGCAACCAGGATTCCTACCCTGGCCTATACCCAGGCGTTCGACATTGTTGGGCACCTGTCGTCACCGCTGTTGTATTTTTGTCTCCCACCTAACAGTAGAGCAGACACCCCTCTCTAAGACGGTGGACTCATGGAACCCTTGAGTAGGATGGGGAGCTAGAAGACTAGAATTTACCTCCCCCCAGCCCCACGTAAGAACCTGCGTGTCATTAGCAGGGAACAGCCATTTTGCGATGCCTAGCATATGTGTTTATGTGTGTGTCGCTCTGTGTGCTCTAGTTTCTGGTGAACAGGCACTGCTGAGCCTTCAGTCCAAATATTCCTCAGCCCCTTTGTGAGAAGGAAGTTATTCACAGCACCCTATGGCATGCTCGTAGTGGCAATATATATTTTGAGTTAGTTAAGCTTTACTATATTGTTCTAGAATATTGTCAGTTAAGGCATGATCACAGAAGTCCAATATCATTTGTGGCTGTACTTTCTCTTTGCACTCTACCTCCTGCGAATATGTGAAGGGAAAGACATTGGCAGGTTTAAAATTCTTTTCATTTTTCCTTCCCATGTTTGAGTGGCTACAGAATTAATGAATCGTCTACAATCTCCCTCTCCATTTATCTACTTACTTCTTACTCCAGAAATGAGAAACCAAGATCATTAGCCGTTTTCACCTTTTCTTGAGCCTCATCTACTGCCTAGGAATCTTGAAACTGTAAGTGGGGTAGAAAATTGAGCCCTGATAACAATGTTTTTGATCTTCCTTCTCCACATTTTCTCTTTAAACGTTACAGAGAAGAGGTTCACTGATGCTGACAGAGTAGCTGATTATGCCTGGGAGAAGCACTGTGGAGGCAAATACAGATTACAGATTCATCCTAGACGAACTTGTGTTTGGCTGTTTCAGCTGCTACAAAAGACTACAGCAAAATATGTTTTTATTGATGTGAATAAATAAATCCAGGTAGAAAATTACTTTCCAAATAGTGATTTTGGCATTGCCCCACTACTTCAATCCAAATGAGCACAATAGTATGATAAGAGCCACGTGATTACCACCAGCTCTCATCTTTTAAAAAATTGAATTCATATATTTAGAAAGCAATTAATATATCTGGGTCTAAATAAATTAATATAATCAGTAAACATTTTGTCTACTCCATTTATCACCTCTGCCATAATTAGTTTTACAATGTAAAAGGCACCACTTTATAAAATTGTTTTTTGGCAAAATAAATTGATGGCATATCTAGAAGATGGGCTCATTTTGAGGGTAGAAATAAAATAAGAGTGAGATATGTGGCTAAGACATGCAGAACATTTTAGAAAAGATTCACTAGCCATTTCATGGCTATGCAGATATCTCAGACATGGGGGAATTGCACATTGTCTGTTTTCAATGATGTTCTTTGGGAAAGAGAGATACTTTTCTCTTTGGTTGCATATTATATTATATACAAAAGAAACATATTGACCCCATACAAAAAAATAACCCTTCCTGAGAGTGCTTAGACACATTTTTTTTTCTTGGAATATAATGGGTAAATTTCAGGAATGTCATACAATCACAGTGTGACCTTTAAGGATCAAAATATTTATACCTTTTAGGACAATATATATTAAATAATAACATCCCAAATCATATATAATGAAAGCTTATTATTTTCTTCCATATCTAGTCTTACAATCTTTTTCCTTTAAGGATTGTAGTTAGATATTATTTATTTGCACTCACCAAAGTATACCAAGTTCTGAGAAAGTACATGAAAACTGAATCTACACGCACATCCTTTCCTCTACCAAGACAGTGCCTTTAAAAAGTATTAAAGACTACCAATGTGTAGTTTTATATTATTAATTAATATTAAAAAGTTTAGAGGAAGGAAAGTAGATATACATTTTTAGCAGATATACATTTTTAGTTAAATTCCTAGGCTGTGGAGGTGGGCAGACCTTGGTCAGTCTGATTCTACACTTTATTATCCGTATAATGGTGGTTACATGCTAATACATGCCTACAAATATAAAACATCCCATAATATAAGCCAATATTTCATTTTACAGAGAAGAGACTTTTTTTATAATTGGCCAATTTAATGATAAAATCTTTCAAGGGTGTAGATGAAATAGCCCAATATCTGAAAATAACTTAATATATTAATTTAAATTATATTTATCATACAAATTGTATAACACATCTTAATTTAGAAGTTTAGAAGTTTATTTGGTCTTTGCTTAGATGTAATAAAGCACTTTTTTTTGCATTCTTTGCATTCTTTATTTGCATCTTGAGACCTCAGCAGCTTAATTTCTGAGTCTTGGCATCATCTAAAACAATTGTCTGAAGAACATCACTCTGTTCGAAATACTCAAATTTATGAATCTATGGGTGATGTTACCATTGTAACATGTATTTCACAAGCATTGTCTCAGGAAATTAGGTCATTCCCACCTACTCATTTATTCCATAGGTATATATTCATGATCTCCAAAAGGTAACCACTTACTTTGATATGGTGATTTTCAAAATATTTGCTTAAAATTATATCTGATACTTAATAATTGTGAGACAATATTCCCAGGAATTGTTACTAAATTTGTGTTATATTTCTTTGCTTTTTTATTTTAAACTCATATAGGTGACCTCTATAATTAGTCCAAGCTAGAATTAATTCCATAATGATGGTGATCAAAATAAAATAATTGAGAACATACCTGGTAAAAATGACTAAATTTGTAAGGAATAAAATATAAAGTGACCACTTTTTTTCTAAGTAATAGTTATGTAACAAAGTCCTTTTTTTTAACTTTTTCTTTTATATTGGAGTATGGCTGATTAACAATGTTGTGATAGTTTCAGGTGCATAGCAAAGGGACTCACCCATACATACACATGTATCTATTCTCCCTCAAACTCCCCTCCCATCCAGGCTGCCACATAACATTGAGCAGAGTTCCTTGTGCTATGCAGTAGGTCCTTGTTGGTTATCCATTTTAAATACAGCAGTGCGTACATGTCAATCTCAAACTCCCTAACTACAAAGCCCTTCTTTTACAGTTGGATATATTCATTAAATTTGTATGTCTCCTTTTTTTTTTTTGGAGGGGTCAAATTAGGGGTAATACTATTACTGAACTTTCTGGAGAGTAATGAATTTTAAATTCACACATTTAGTTTAGTGCCTTGCACATAGCTAGTACTTAACATGACATATATGTGGTAACTTCTTATAATTATAAAACAAATTACAAATTTTATACTGTATTTTAATGTTAACTATTAAATGTTCTATTAAAAGATATAGACATAAATAATGCATCCACACATTATGACAGGCCTTGTAGATAAATTTATTATATCTGCTTATAAACTGAATCTAAATGAAATTTAAAAATTTTCAAATGATGATGCAGTTATGCATCAACTAATACATATATTTGTCATTTAAAATTTTTGCTTAAAACATATTTACAAGGGAAAAGCATGTCTATAACCATATGCAAATTTGGGGTTTACAAGTTGATGTAGAATTTTTTTTTGCTATTCCCACCTTGCATACAATGGCAAGTCTTAGTTTTCACACAAGTTGAATTCCAGAAATCCATTTCTAAATTGAGAGTTGAGAACTTGGAATAGTTTTAGAAACAATGTGATTGAAGGTGTTTTGATTCCCAGAATAGTCTTCTAAAATCTCAATCCACATTATTTTCAAAATAGTGTGTGTGTGCACACATGTGATAAATAATTACAAAACACAGTCGTGCAGAAATTAAACAGAATGGAATAAGAAATAGATACTCAAGTTCAAAGCTATTCCTTTAAGAAAATCAAGTTTATTTAGTGGACAGGAAAGTGGAAAATAGAAAAATTTGTGAATGTTCTAAAGCAGGCTTTTCAGCATGTCTGTGAGCTTCAGAGATTGCTGACAGTGATTTTTTATGACAAATTTCATCTCCAAATTCATTGCCTTTTTTACATTAATATTGATATATCCTTAGCTTAATCCTATAGGTTCATAACAGTACTCAAATTCTGGTATTGTTTGTGCCCTTACTACTGTGTGTGTTTCTTCAGTTGTCAAGTGCTCCTTGGGCTTCTACTCTGTACTTGGAATAGGCATTCCAGCAGGAATGAGCTATGTTCCCTACAATCACACAATTCAGATTAAGAGGAGAGGACAGATGTTTAAACTGATAAATTCCATAGTGTTAAAAGTGCTATAATAGAAACATGAACAGATGGGAGGATGAGGGTGGGAAGGAAGTGGTCACCTATGGGTCAGTGAGAGCACAGGTATACTAGTTATAAGTGTAAGTATACAATATCCAGTACTGTGATGAAATACATATCTGGAGAGGAAGATGGAGGCAGAATTTTGGAGGATATTTACACCATACCAAGATTTTAGAAAGTTTATCTTTTTTTTTTTTTTTTTTTTTTTTTTGCGGTATGTGGGCCTCTCACCGCTGTGGCCTCTCCCGTTGCGGAGCACAGGCTCTGGACAAGCAGGCTCAGCGGCCATGGCTCACAGGCCCAGCCGCTCCGCGGCATGTGGGATCTTCCCAGACCGGGGCACGAACCCGTGTCCCCTGCATCGGCAGGTGGACTCTCAACCACTGCGCCACCAGGAAAGCCCTAGAAAGTTTATCTTATATATAACAGAGCTATTGAAAGGTTTTGATTGGGAACGTACTCTTGTAGTTATGTGAACTTTATTTATTTATTTTAATCTGTAAAATAAAGGATATTAACTTGGTGTTTTCTATCTCTTCTTATTCCAAAATTTTGTTATTTGTCAGCCCAGCTGAGTCATTATTTTGTCTGACAAGAAAAGCTGAGAGAGAGAATGAGAGAGAGTTGAATGAAAAATTTAGATGTGTTGATTGCTTATGTCAGCCACCACGTAGTATTGGCAACCAAGGAAAACTTGACTGCTGTATGGAGTAACCAAGAAATGGAGAGAGAGAACAGTGTGAGTCTTTTGTCTTCATCCCTTTATTTAAAATAGCTATCTTACAAGACCCTGCTCTTTGTGAAGGAGCATTTACTGAGCTTTCAGAATGTGATGGAGATTTTTGTTATTTACTAATGTTTGGTAGCTTTATTAGAAAACAAGGATGGAAGTGAGTCTATGAAGTTCATCCTAGTCCCATCTTCAAATTTCAGTTCTTTAGCTACGAATTTGGAATTTTCCATGCAGAAGTTATGATCCCTACTAGAAAGATTATGGTCCCTACTAGAATTTATAATCTTGGTAGGGGTGGAGAGATGGACCAGAAGTAATTAGATATGAACACAAATAATATTCACCAGTTAGGTCCTTATACGGTAGCTAGATTTAGCAAATAAAAATATAAAACACCAACTTAAAATGGAATTTCAGATAAATAATGAATAATTATACTAAAAACATAATAAAATTATTTGCTGATCATCTGAAATTCAATTTAACTGGACATATTATTTGGCCTGTAAACCCTAGATGTTCATATTTTTTTCTGGTGGCTTAATAAAATTAGGTAATTTTAGTCAATTTTTTATTTTATGTTTGTGGTGTACAGCATTATATAATTTGACATCTGCATACGCTCAAAGTGGTCACCACCACATGCCTAGTTACCATCCATCTGCATACAATTGACCCCTTTCACCCATTTTTCTCCCCCCCAACTCCTTTCCCTCTTGTAACCACTAACGTGTTCCCTTTACTGTGACTTTGTTCTTGTTTTATTTTATTTGTTCTTTTGTTTTGTTTTGTTTTTAGATTCCACATATGGGTGAAATCATACAGTATTTGTCTATCTCCATCTGACATCTGATTTATTTCACTTAGCTGTCACAAATGGCAGGATTCCATTCTTTTTTATGGTTGAGCTTTATATATATATATATATATATATATATATATATATATATATATATATATACATATATACACACACACACATATATATATATATACATATATATATACATAGATATATACATAGATATATATATATATATATCGATACATTAGTGGACATTTATGTTGTTTCCATATCTTGGCTATTGTAAATAGGGCTGTAGTGAATATATGGGTGCATATATCCTTTCAAATTAGCATTTTTGTATTCTTAAAATATCCAGAGGTGGAATGGCTGGGTTTATTTTGTTTTATTTTATCTTATTTTTTATTTTATTTTATTTTATTTTCTTCTTTTCCTTGGAAAGAAAATAATTTCAAAGAGTGTTCAAAACCATAGCATATTTCTTTGGTGATGTTTGAACATTTGAGATTATGTCTAGTTTAGAATTATGGCCCTCATATCTTCTTTTATTCCTATGACATTTCCATGATTATTGCTTTGTTTTTGTAAGAGTGGGACTGCTCCCTTCATTACCTAGGTCGTCTTGAAAACTCAGAAATTTCATTTCAGCAAATTTGGGTTTGTCACTATTCAGAAACATTTTTCTGGTATTCCTTGAACCATAACAGTATTATAAAGCATTATTTACTACTGTTAGTTTATACTTACAACTTTGCTGATTTATAATTCATTTTGTATTTACATTGTTCTCTAAATCCATAGTATTGCCTCAAATACTTTGCTGTTTCAGCTAATGTCACAGTTATTCCTTTCTCTGTTCTGAGGAGTCTTACTGAATTTTCCAAATATGGTGTTAATGCTGTTTTTTCACCAGTGGTTGGAACCTCCATTAGAAGAGAGTGATGAAGGTGGATTTGTAAGTTTGATTCTCACCTAAACTCCAAACTTTTCCTTGTAATATTCAGTGATTTGTCTCATAAAGTGTAGCCCGGACCTCAGCAGTAAAGTCTGCATAGAGACTTTCTTTTCTCATATTTACACTTCTTAATACAAGTGTAAAAGAAGCCCTCATTGAAGGGCAAGGATCTTGTTAACTTTTATTCTTCCAAGGATATCTAAAAATTAAAACACGTTTAGTAAATGATTTATTGCTAATTATCAATAATTTTATACCACCTTAAAAGAGCTTAAATTCTCACCAAGAAGACCAAGACTTGAAACTTGGGCAGAGCTCACAGAAGAAGGTGCAACTAAAAAGCAAAGATATGTCAGAAGAGGTAGAGTTTCAAGAAAAAAAAAAAGAAATACAGCAAGATAGATAGTACAAAAAGCTCAGGGAAGATTGAAATGTATCAATGGTTAAACCAAAAAGTAATAAAAGTTTGATCACTTTAAAATGCTAGAAATTTAAATGTGTGTTATAGGGGCTAAGAAGAGATTGTGTGGAACTATGGAATGTTAAACAATAATTTATTTGAAGTTTTGAAGTAGGTGCAATAGCTTTCTTTGATTAAAAATAGAAGATAAGAATCAAACAACTCAAAGAGTTGAGATAGCAGTAGGGTCTATTGCAAGTCTAGAAGAAAAAGCAAACCTTGGAAAAGTGGAATATATTCTTCCAAGGAGAGAGGTAAGGGTATTACAGTGACAAATATTTTGAAATCTGGGGAGAGTAGATGAAACTACTACTGCGTGGTTCTTCTGGCAACATCTACTTTAGAGAAAATAAAGTGTGGTTTTTGGCTTCCTTATGGAAAAAAGAGATTGGGTATTGTCTAGACAATTCAGCATAAAATCAATACAAAATGAGTAAAGGAATCCTAGTTGCTAATGGAAGTCTGTTTTTCTGCCTTTTGTCAAAAATATTAACACAAACATATGGGGATATATGTATACCTGATTCAGTTTTTTATAAAGCAGAAACTAACACACCATTGTAAAGCAATTATTCTCCAATAAAGATGTTAAAAAAATTTAACACATGTACACCTTAAAAAGAAAAAAAAACAAGAAAAGTGATGAGAGAGGTGACAATCCCCACAATAAAAAAATAAAATTAAAACTAACAAAAAAGGTAGTGGAAATGATTCAAGATAAAAGATTAGCAGCCCAGAGAAGACTGGGGATAGTAGCTGAGATAGAGGGACAGTAAAGAGCCTTTGGAAGACAGGCATTGTTAGTGAAGGCAACAATGACAGAATTAAACAGAATCGTAGTCTGGGTAGTGAGTCAAGTGTAGTCAGAAGTAAGCTAGAGAAATAAATGATAAGAGAACTAAATGATACAGAGATTTTGATGTGGATGATGTGGAAATTTAATAGCTAATGAGAGTGGAATTGATATCACCTAAGAAAGTTCTAGATTTTGAAGATGGAGAAATACTGGGTGATAAGTTCTATGTTAGAAGTCAGTGTAGTAAATGAGCTAAAGAAATTGAATTTCAAATGTCATATGAACTGGCAACATTGGCTTCAAAGGTGTCAGTAACATGAATAATAAAATTTCTAATCTAAATGCTGGAGTTATGAGGAGTAAGGGTGATTTAAAATTTTTAATCATTATAGTTGGAATGTTTTCTACAAATTGCAACCTAAAGCAGTTTTGCCTTATAGCAAAATACTGCCTAAGCCTTAGCTGTTAAGTTAGATTTTATATGCTGAATAATGTTTAATACAATAAGATTTCAGTAAAATACTATAACCACAGGGATGTGATTCGTATGCATATTTCAGAAGTAGAAGGATTGAATAAAAATATAAAAAGACTGCCCATGGTCATAAATTAGAAATTACATCAAGAAAATTTTACTGGACACATTTGCAATGCAATTCTAAAGAGCAGTCCAGTCAGTGATACTCTCATCCATATTTTATATTGAACTTCATCTCGGAACTTAAATCATCATTCCAAAACTCGCTAGTATTTATTCAAATTGCTTCAGTACATTTAATAGCTCCATTCCTATCTTAAAACTTCTATAACCCTATAAGAACTGGTGGTCAGGTAATCACTCCAGGTTATTTGACTTTTGTTCATGCTTCAGAAGCTGTTCACTTCATTCTACTGACCTTGTTTACAGATCCCTTTGCTTCTGATTGTATTCTTGTCTCTCTGCCCATACCTAATGAATTTGATGTGAAACATTTTCCCATTGATTCTTAACCCTGCCTCAATATCTTCTCTTCTCCCCTGAAAACCACCCTCAGTCTATTGCTTGGAAACTCTGCCCTGGCCTGACTCTTTGTGAGACACAACAAGTGAATGTGTGCGTGTGCATGTGTGTGTGTGTGTGTGTGTGTGTCTGTATGTGTGCTTCTAAGTGGGTCTTCATTATTTAAAATTTGTAAAAAGGAGTTTTATTTTGATAAGAACACAACATGCAAATTACCCTCTTAACAGATTTTTAAGTGTACAGTCCAGTCTTGTTAACTGTAGCACTGTGTTTTACAGCAGATCTCCAGAACTTATTCATCTTGAAACCATATACCCACTGAATAACAGCTCTGTATATCCCTCAGCAACCACCATTTTACTCTCTGCATCTATGAGTTTTACTATTTTAGATATCTTGTATGTGTCAAATAATGCAATATTTGTCCTTCTGTGACTGGCTTACTTCACTTAGCATATTATCTTCCAGATTCATCAATGTTGTCACATATGGCAAGATTTCCTTCTTTTATAAGGCTGAATAATATTACATTATATATATGTGTGTGTTTATATATATATAAGACACATTTTCTTTATTCCATCCATCCATTGATAGACATTTAGGTTGTTTCTATATCTTAGCTATTGTGAATAATTCTGCAGTGAACATGGGAGTGCAGATATTTCTTAGAGATCCAGATTTCAATTCTTTTGGGTATGTACCCCAAAGTGGGATGACTGCATCATATAGTAGAAAGAAGTTTAAAATAAGTTGATAATGGACTTTTTTTCTAGTCCTATTTCTTGTTTCTTTGAGGCCCATGAGTATTTAGTCAAAAGGTAATTGATTAAAGTGCAGTGAGATTGTGTATGCTGATAGTTTTTCGATCTTGAATTGTAAGTAGGAGATAATATGGCACTGAGTTTTTTTCAACTCATTAAAATGTTTGTTAGTGAAAGGACATTTTAGTTAGTCTACAAAAATTGATTATTTTTGTGTGATTAAAAAAGATAGAGTCAGCTACCAGGAGGGAAATATATTCATATGGGCTGTTAGCACTTTCTTGATATTAGGTTAAAACCAATTTAGTACGTTACATTATAATGTTTTTAATACAGTCAATCATTGAAATTTTAATTTAAAACTGGTGCTGCTTCCACTAGCTTCCTGCTAAATGATTTGATAAGAGCAGCTAGGCTCACCTTTGAATTCAGGCTCCTCAGGAAGAAAGCCAAGGATATGATTCCAACTTTGAAATTTCAGGCTGGGAAACAAAGTAGGAAGTCATGTTAGTATCAAGGAGCATTATTCACATGATGGAAACAGCACTTCAACAAAAAAAGAGGAAATCTTATTTTGGGCAGGATAAAAGGAGGATTTCAGCTTCAAGTGCTGGATACTAACACTTATTTCTAGAGCAGTTGAAAAACTAGTGTCTATCATCTTAATTATCTAGAAACCCAGCTGAAAGAAAACACATCTCTTCAAAATCTTCAAAAGGAAGATAAAGACCCAAGAATATTACTTGTTCTCACTAAAGTAATAAAGACAATGCAATAGACATGGGATTAAAGACCTCATGCAATTTAATGTATTCTCTCTCTATATATATATATAGATAGATATAGATATAGGTATAGATATAGGTATAGAGATAGATGCTGTAGGTTTTTAGGTGAATACTTTTTTATTAGATTAAGAAGGTTTCCTTTCATTTCATATTTACTAAGTCATTTCATTATTAGTGAATATTGAATTTTATTTAATACTATTGAGAAGATAGATTTTTTCTTTAATATATGAATATGGTAAATATTTTAATAAATTATGTGATGTTGAACAAACTTAAATTCCTATGAGTATTATTATTCACACTTTGGCAAATTGAATTTGCTAGGAGTGTTTTATTTAATATTTTTCCTATGTACATAAGTGACATTCATCTATGATTTTACTTTCTTGTTCTCTTCTTGTCTGGTTTTTGCTACCAAAGTTAGACTGTTTCACCAAATAAGTCAAGTAGTCATCCTTCTTATGTCTTCCATGAAAGAGTTTGCATAAAATAGGGATTGTCTTGCTTCTAGTTATAGATGACAGATTATATACAGATTACACTTTGTTCTTTCTTCAGATCTTGCTAAGAAATGCTTAGAAAAAAATATATAAACACGAGGACAGAATTCAGGAAGAGAGGTTGCCTCAAATGAGAAATGCCAATGAAGTTTTGGATAACTAAAAAATTGTTGAGTAGTGCTGACTCAAATAGAGACAAACAAACTGAAATTTCCTTAAAGAGGAAAGCAAACAAGGATCTAGTAAAATTTGCTTTCCCAATCCTTGGAAAAGCTCAGGAATTAGACATATAACTAGTCTAGATCTAATGGATTCCAAGGATGGAACCTTTATTCTCAATCTAATTTTTAGCCTCCTACAAAAAACAGTCTCTTACTAATAATTCTTATTCACCTTTGTCTCCCTAGAGTTATTTTTCCTGTATAGTTCCCTTATATGTTACTTTTTCCAGTCATTCCTGAACCAAATCTTTATCCTCTCAAGTTGGTAAACATAAGTCATTTTCTTTTACCTTAAAGATCAAGGAGGGCCTCCCTGGTGGCGCAGTGGTTAAGAGTCCGCCTGCCGATGCAGGGGATACGGGTTCGTGCCCCGGTCTGGGAGGATCCCATATGCCGCGGAGCGGCTGGGCCCGTGAGCCATGGCCGCTGGGCCTGCGCATCCGGAGCCTGTGCTCCGCAACGGGAGAGGCCACAACAGTGAGAGGCCCACATACCGCAAAAAGAAAAAAAAAAAAAAAAAAAAGATCAAGGAGGCTTACAAAAAGCTAGTGTTCGTTTTAGGAAGAGAAACACACCACAAAACTGCAGGTCATTACTAGGCTTGCATGTGTTACCATAATTCCTGAATCTCAAATATAACTGAAATTATTTGTGATATTTTTCAAGAACTTCTCCTTAAGACTATAACTTGTGGCTGTCATTGGGCTTCCAGACTCCAGGGAGAATAGAAATCTTGTGTATTGTCCAATATTGATGTAAATTATAAATTAATGCAGCATTTTGGCCCAACATTCTTGCATTGTGGCAGTTTCCAAGTTGGGTAGCAGCATGCCCTCTCACATTCTCCACAGTTGCTATCACTCCTTATGATATTCCCCTCACTGGGGATGAGTGTCAGTTGTAATTTGTCGCACCTAATATAATAGGTCCAATTCATGAGCCTGCTCTGATTCACTTAACTTCAGCTGTCTACTGGGCCCTTGGCCATTAGCTCACGGAGGATCCTGGTCGCTGCTGCCACCACTGCAGCTGAATCTGCCTCAGCTTCTAACAGCACTGTGGGTCTTGGCTGCCTCTGGAATGAGTTATGGGCTCTGGTATGGCCTCCACTGCTCCTTCCTACTTGGCAGAAGCCAAACAGCTCTGGCCATACTGCTTGACCAAATCAGATACAAAAAGGCTCTTGTTTCTCCCACTACTTGTAGCCTCATATAAAGTGCCCCTCAACAGGGGGCAGGATATGGTTTCCTCAGAAGCCATCCAAGGAGCCCCGAGGAGTAACCTGGAAGCAAGGGAATTAATGCCTGTAGTAAATGTAAATGCAAATCAGTGAGGGATAGGAGGTCCCAGGAGTTAGATCCCTCTCCTTTCCTTCCTTTGATGTACAGAGGAAGGAAGTTCTCTAAGGCTGACCTGGAGATGTGTTTGGCCAAGCAACCAATTGGATCTTTTCATGAAGTCATAACCACCTTTGTAAAACACCACCTTGACTTTGCCTGGCTTTCCATGCCTCTCTTTCTTTCCCCTGTGCTTGCTGCTTGAGATTGCAGCTCTCAACAAAGTTTTAACACCTAAGCTTTGCCTCAGACAGTTTTCCAAGGAGTCTGGGCCTGACACCTACTTCTTTTATTAATGTTATCTGGCTGGCCTATATAGACTTTTAAAATTTTAACTTCTGTTCCACATTTCCAAAAACTTTCTTTCACTCTTTTATACTATGTATATCTTTCCAATTTGGAAGCTGAAAATAAACCACATTCTTTTAACATTTACATAGAATGATTTAGTGTAAATATTATATGACTTTCTTTTAATAATTTCCTTCTTTAAAGAATTTAGAATGCTTCTAATATCACAAATATCCTTGGTAAACATGTCCTATGGCTAAGTGTGTGTGTGTGTGTGTGTGTGTGTGTGTGTGTGTGTGTGTATGGAGCTAGGCAGTAGTTATAGATAGATGTTTTTACAAGCTGATGGCAGTGCTTTACAACCTTAATTTATAGTTCATTATTGTGGTCCTAGCTAACATGTGTTCACCCAGGAGGATTTTACTTTTCTCAGAATCTGTTAACATTCTGTATATATGTTCATCTCACTATAAAAATAGATATTTTGTCTAAGTCAGCACAAGCAATAAAAATTAGAGGAGATATTGACAATGTTCCATTAATTTCGCTCTGCCTTACACAGCACGGTGACTTACTCTAGTTGACACTTTTCTATAGCAAATAGGGAAGATTTAAATAAAATGAATTCAAGGACTTGCCCAAGTTTGTTCTCCATGTGGAAACTCTATGGGACCATCTGGTTTGCTTCTGCTGCAGCACCTGGTATATTACTGGCATTGAATAAATGTACTACATTGATAACAGAAAGAGGTATACACATCTCCGAAAAGGATTTGATCCCAGCAATACAAATGAATTCATCTGCAGTAATTCTTAATAAATATTATTTACTTTATCATTAATGTCCAGAATATTCACAATCTTAGCTAAATGTAAATATTGCCTGTTTTCTTTTTCTTTTCTTCCTCCCCTCCCCCACTTGTGGTATATGACAGCAGCTCAAAGATTGCATTTTAGATATTGCTGATTGATAGAAACATCTTAACCTGTTTTCAGTAGTGTTATCTATAGAGGAAATAAAGGGTCATCTAAAAAAAATGATACAGGGAAGCTTTTGATCTGTTCTGTAATTCTCAGTGATATTTAGCTGCAGTGAAAACTGTAGGCTCCATTTATCAGTGGCCAGTATGATAAAACTCCTTTCATTTTGTTAGAGATATTCCATCTAAACTAAACATTTATACATAGGAGTCTACCTAAATGATTTAATGTCATTTTTAAAGTGTGTGTGCAGATACACCATTAAGAGGTTGCCTGTACTTCATATAGCAAATTAATTTTGCTCCTAGAGCAAAGTATATTGTTTTGAGTCACTTGAATAACACATGAAATACACTCAGGAATTCTCCTTACCTCAGTGGTGGGACAAGGCAGAATAAAGCCTGATTTTAGACATAAATTTACTTAACTTGGTCCTCCCAGTGCTGGTCTAATATAACTAGGCTTCAGCTGGTGAATAATGAGACACTCTGCAGAGCCATGTCACAGGGACAGAGAATAGGATGTGCGTGCCTGGTAAATCTGAGAAAAGAAACATAGTGGGTATTGATATCCTTTCTCACGTGTCTGTTTCAAATTCCTGACATAAGTAAATTTCATAGAGTATTCATACAAATTTCATATAGTATTTTCAATAGTAGGTTGGTTTATATTTTAAATTTATTTTGGCATATCAAATGCTTAGTGAGAAATTTAGTTATAGTTATTGAAATACTTTCCCAAGAAAAATGTTAATTCTGCTATTTTACAAAGTCTCTCCCATGTCATACCTATAGTCTAATACTGTGGCCTCTTACTATATTGCTCCTACATTAGAATAGTTGTCTACATTTAGATTATCAAATTTTGAAAATCCCTCTGGCTGTTCCACAAGCACACTGTTTCCAGAATATACCATATTGAAATTGCCATCATTTTTTTCTTCCTCCCTGAAAGAAAAGACATGCTAGGTTTTATTAGAATTATATTCACAAGTGCTGTTTGGCTGTGTATAGACAATATATTCTTGAGTATTAAAGACTCAGCCTTGCAGCACTTCTATGCCCATAATTCTTATTGATTTCAGTGAATATTATGCACCCACAAGAGCTATGAGATGGGTTATTAGCAAATAAAGAATAGCCCAGTATATGTTGCCATGCTTTTTGGAAAGAAATCCTCTGTGAATTTTACCTTCATACTGAGATAAATGAGGGAGTGCTTTAAGGAATAAGGATAAATGAATTAATTACTAATATGTAATTACATTGAGAAGCCTCAATCAGATTCACATTTGATTTTAGATAATGCAGCATTATTTTTAGGGACAATTTCTGGGTTGATAATTCTTTCAGATTATGTAGTTCAGTATTGGCCCTGAGATTTGTTGATATGATATGACTTCCATTCTCATCAAGCTGTCATACCAACTTTCACTGTCGCCACTAGTGACCTCCTTGTCAAATCCAATGGCTATGTCTGAGTATTTGCTTCACTTGGTGTTTCCATAGCCATTCTCTTCCCTTGTTTCTCTGACACCATGGTCTTATGGTGTTTATCCAACACTCTTGTCTATGTCTTTTCAGATTCTTTTGCAGTAGCATCTTTCTCTGACCAGCCATTATTTATTGAGTCCCTCAAGGTTTATTTCTTGACCCTCTTCTCACTCTACTTTCTCCCAACAGACCTGGCAAATTGTCATGGCTTTCATTACTGCCAATAAATAGAGGCATACACCTTTATATTTTCTAAGGAAATCTTTCTATGATTTATTCACCAACTTTATTCACAAAAATTTATTGAAGGCCTTTTCTTTGTGAAGCACTGTGTTACACACTAGAGATGCAATAGGGGGCAAAAAACAGATGGCCCCTGTTCTCAGGGAACTAGTAAGGCTAGTGGAAGAGATGTAGTCAATCAAATAATTATGCAAACAAGATAATTTCAATGAGAGTTAACCACTTGAAATGAACGAAACACAATTGTAAGACAACTTAAATGCAAAGAAACTTAGTTATACAACGTGGGAGACTTAAAAAATGTTTCAGGCAAGGGGCAGAGAAATTGCAAAAACCCTAAAATGGGAGAAAATGTTATTATTGAAAAATAAAGGCAGACTAGTTTAAAGCCCATGGGCAGTAAATCTAGGAATGAAGGCAAGGGTCAGAACATGCACAGTTTTTGTTGTTGCTGTTAAGCATTTGAGTGTTTATATTTAAAATACTGGGGGGAAAAAGGTTTTAGTTTATTTGTATGTGGTCATTATACTCATGCTTATTTAGTCCCTAAAGCTACTAAAAGTATTATGAATTTGTAGAGTTCACTTACCTTACTTCAAGTTTTCTTATCAACTTAAAGTTACTAGGACATCAGAAACACAGGGTAAATCTTTGGGATGATATTTCACAAAGATCTTTCTATTCCATAGCACCAAATATTTGCTGGGTATGTAGGTATGGTGTGAAACTCCTTTCTTACAGTAAACTATTTTCTGTATGCAATCAATCCATAGGCAGTATTTAACTACTGAGAGTATGTTGAGAGAGGTGGAGATATTACTAAAATTTGGAAAATCCTTTCTAAAAAATCATCATGGGGCTTCCCTGGTGGCGCAGTGATTGGGAGTCCGCCTGCCGATGCAGGGGACACGGATTCGTGCCCCGGTCCGGGGAGATCCCACGTGCCGCGGAGCGGCTAGGCCCGTGAGCCATGGCTGCTGAGCCTGCGCGTCCGGAGCCTGTGCTCCGCAACGGGAGAGGCCACAACAGTGAGAGGCCCCCATACCGCAAAATAAATAAATAAATAAATAAATCATGATGTAGTTGGAGATATTTAGCTGTCAGGGTTAAAAGTATTAATTAAACAAAAAGCTAACTGAAGATGTCTTTAATTTGCTAAGGGAGGATTTCAGAACAAAAAGGTAGACTTTCTTGATGGTCAAGTGGAAGTAAATGGGATTCCTGGTGGAATTATGAGGTGCTTGAGACAACAAAAATAATTGGATATCTTGACATTTGAAAATGAGCCTGGAGAAAGAAGTGCCTCAGGCTGCCTCACAGTGAAGCCTCACCCATCCATGAGAGCTGGATGCAAGGAACAACCATCTCAGAACTTGACCACTCTGGGGACTTTAGTGTTCAGTCTCATTATGTATAGTTTGTCCCCCAAAAAAGAGACAGAAAATCTCAGTAGGCAGACCATGGGACACAGATCCAAGATTAGGAAATCATGCAGTAATATTTCAGAATCTGAGTATCTAGTCTAAGCCACGAATAGAAAAATGCGTGGGTGTCATAGGAATGAAAAAAAGTAATAGAGCTTACATGGAAGCAGGGCCAAGGCTTGGGCAGCATTGCAAATCAGAGACTCTGAGGGCGGAAGTGTAACTGTGGAGCTGTAGAGGATACATTTTGGTTTCTGTGTGGTTTGGGTTCTGGGAACAAAGAAACCTCCTAATTGGTTTAAAGGATAACCCTTGGAATTTAAAGGATGATAAGACAGTGAGAGACTATCTGGAGAAATTTACCTCCCCTGACACGTGTTTACATTTCAAAGAAGGATGAAGCCTGAGACCATGGAGACTTTTCAAAGGTAGTAAGCATATAGAGTCTTGTCTTATTTTTCCTGTGGGGACATTTATTTCCATTCCAAAGTGTAAGAACACAAGAATCTAGAAATTCTCTAAGAGAATTTTTGCTCCCTACTACAAGTAGGGAGCAAAATTTTTCTCCCTCTTAAGAAGCGAATGGAACCATGTGTATATAAGCTCTCCAGTTGATAACCTCTGAGTTACTCTTCAGTAGTGATAGAATCCCCTTTTGTATGTGCAGGCCTGTCCATCTGGCTGTCATCACATTATCCCAGAAGGTATAATACTCTGATTTGCTCTAGAAATCTTATCCTTTACTTCCAATATAATATGAATAAATGCAGATATTGGAGACTTATTAATGGCCATAAGCTCCAGGAATACAATTGTGAGAGGTCTTGTTGGGTAGACTTTCTGAAGATCTTATGCATTGGAGTCATTGCAGTTTATACCCAGACTATGAAAGTGAAGGGCCTTTGTTTTTCAGGAACAATCTACCAGCTGGTAGGCAGGATCTTTGTGATGATTTAACTTGTTTCACTGAATTCTCTTCATTCTGGAGCTACAGAGAGATGATAATGGGCCAGTTACCCTGCTCAGAGCCTTTCTAAACCTTATGAAAGACATTACGAGATTAGAAGATGTAGAAAGAAGTTCATGACAGGTAGAACATTAGAAATAAAACAAGCATAAGACATAAGGGGGAAAAAAAGAACAGATTAGAACTCAGGTTTTGCTAATGAAGAAAGGAAACTTAGCTCAGGTACTGGGTATGCATAACCAGGAAAATGACTCATCAGAGACTTCTTATGAACCATGTACATGGGGCATTGACTAAGTTAGGTGTTTGTGAGAAGAGTGGCTAAAGGGAAAATCACTGCTGAGCAAGATCTATACTAAACGCTCTGTGACATGAGATTTTTGTATAGTATAATCAAATCTCTTCCAACTAACCTTTAGTAAACAGAGTAATGATAAAGTCCACTCCATCTGATGTCCACAGTACTCTACAGCTAGTTGTAGGGCACTCCCAGGTCCAGAAAACCATTCTTCCATATGACACACACTTCAACTTCTATCAGTTGAGTTGTATGTCTACTAAGAATTAACAGTGTTTTTTCCTAAAATTTATTATGCTTAATGATGTTAAGCATCTCTTTATGTGTTTATTGGCCCTTTGTATATCTTCTTTGGAGAAATGTTTATTTAAATCCTCTGCCAATTTTTTTAAGTTAGGTTATTTTGTAATTTTATTATTGAGCTGTAATAGTTATTTATATATCCTAGATATGTACCATCAGACATTTGTTTCACAAATATTTTATATCATACTGTAGGTTTGGTTTCCATTTTATTGATGATATCCTTTGAAGCACAAACATTTTTGATTTTGAAGAAATCCAATATATGTATATTTTTTTATTGCTTTTGCTTTCAGTATCATAACTAAGAAACCATTGCCAAACTCAAGGTTGTGGTATTTATACCTCTCTTTTCTTCTAAGAGTTATTGTTTCAACTAATACATTTAGGTGTTTAATGCATTTTAATTTAGTTTTTGTTTATGATGTGAGGAAGGGATCCAATTTTAATCACTTGTATGTGGATATCTGCTTGTCCAAGTAAAATTTTTCAAAAACACTGTTCTTTCCTGTTGAATTATCTTAGTACATTTGTTCAAAATCATTGACTATAAATGTAAAGGCTCATTTCTAAACTCTCAATTCTATTCCACTGAGAGAAATACACACACACACACACACACACACACCCCTATCTTTATGCTTTTACCACATAAACTATAGTACTATGAATACCATAGTTCTGTAGTTAAGTTTTGAAATGATGAGTTGTAAGTCCTCCAACTTTCTTTTTGTTCTAAGATAGTTTTGGCAATTCTGGGTTTGCTGCATTTCTGTATGAATTTTAAGATAAACTTGTCAAGGTCTACAGAAAAGGCAACTGCAATATTGATAAGAACTGCATTGAATCTGTATAACAATTTGGATAGTATTTCCATCTTAACAATGTTAAGTCTTCTAATTTATGGCTATAGGATATTTTCCCATTTATGTTCGTCTTCTTTAATTTCTTTCAATGTTTTGTAGTTTTTGGTATACATGTCATATTGTTATTTTGTTAGATTTATTCATAAGCATTTTATTCTTTTTTGGTATTACTGTAAATGAAATTGCTTTCTGGTTTTATTTCAGATTGCCCATACTAATACATAGAAATAAAATTGGTAATATATATTGATTTTTGTATTCTACAATCTTGCTCTACTTGTTTATAATCTCTAATTGTGTGTGTTTGTGTATTCCTTAGGATTATCTGTGCAGAAGACTATGACATCTACAAATAGAGACAGTTTTACTCTTTCCTTTCTAATCAAGATACTATTTATTTATTTATTTAGCTGAACTTCTCTGGCTAGAACCTCCAGGATAATGTTGAATAGAATGGTGAGAGTGGATATTCTTGTCTTGTCCCAGGATATTAAGGCAAATATTTGAGACTTTCAACATTAAGTATGATGTTATCTATGGGTTTTTCATGGATGTCCTTTATCATGTGGAAGGAGCTTAATTCTATTCTGTTTCCATTTTTTTTTGTCTTTTAATCATGAAATTTTCTTCAATTTTGTCAAATACTTTTCCCCACAACTATTGATGTGATTGTGTGTGTGTGTGTGTGTGTGTATGTTTATTTATTCATTAATATAGTATATTATATAGATTGTATTGAACCAGCTTGCATTTCTGGGATAAATCCCTCTTGGTAATAGTGTATCATTTTGTAACACATTGCTAGACTTAATTTACTAGCATTTTGTTGAAGATTTTATTGTGTATATTCATAAGAGATATTGTTCTCTATTTTTCCATTCTTGGCTATCTTTTTCTGCTTTTGAGTAATACTGGCCTTATAGAACAAGATGGAAAGTACTTACCCTTCTTTTAGTTTTTGAAACAGTTTGTGAAGAATTGGTATTAATTATTTTTTTTAACATTTAGTAGAATTCACTTGTATATATCTGTAGTCCTAGGCATTTCTTTGTGGGAAGATTTTTGATTACTGACTCAGTCTCTAGTTGTTAAAGGTCTATTCAGTTTTCTATTTCTTCTTGAGTCATTTGGTATTTTTTTGTCTTTTTAGCAGTTTGTTTTTATCTGTGTCTATTTTTTTGGCATAAAATTGTTATTTCTTTAAGATCAAAATGATGTCCATTTTTCCTTCCCTATTTTAGTAATATGAGTTTTCTCTTTCTTTTCGTTATCAATCTAGTTAAAGTTTTGTTAATTTTATTGATCTCTTTAAAGAACCAATTTTTAATTTTATTGATTTTCTCTACTGTTTTTCTATTCTCTAATTCATTTATTTCAACTCGAATCTTTATTATCTCCCTTTCTTCTTTGGGTTTAGTTTTACCTCTTTTCTAGTTTCTTAAGCAGAAAGATTAGGTTATTGGTTTAGGATGACTTTTCTATTTTTTTAAAAATATAGGCTTCTGCAGCTGTGCATTCCTCCCAAGTATTGCCTTAGCTGCAACCCACAAGTTTTTATGTATTGTGTTTTCATTTTCATTGACCTATCAGTATTTTCAAACTTCCTTGTAATTTCTTCTTTGATTTACTGACTTTTTAGGAATATGTGATTTAATTTCCTATATGTGTGAATTTCCCAAATTTTCTTCCTGCATTTATTTCTAATATCATTATCTGTGGTCAGGGAACTTTATGTGATTTCTATCCTTTAAATATTTTGAGATTGTTTTATTGCCTAATATTGATATATGGTCTATCCTGGAGTATAATCTGTATGCATTTGAGAACAATATATACTCTATTCTTATTGGCTGGAGTGGTCCACAGATGTCTGTTAGTTCTA
Source organism: Mesoplodon densirostris (assembly GCF_025265405.1). Lineage (NCBI taxonomy): Eukaryota > Metazoa > Chordata > Mammalia > Artiodactyla > Ziphiidae > Mesoplodon > Mesoplodon densirostris. Next base: position 182,585,259 of record NC_082661.1, read on the forward strand.
AGTTGTTTATAGTTATGTTCACATCTTCTATATCCATGTTGATCCTTCTGTCTAGCTGTATCTATTAACAAAAGTGAGACTGAAATCTTCAACCATTATTGTCCATTTCTTCCTTTGATTTTTTTGTTTTTAGTTTTATTTAATAAATTTTGGCACTCTGTGTATAGGATTATTGTATTATTTTCCTGTGGTTACTGTCACAAATTACCAGAAACTTGGTGGCTTAATGCAACAGAAGCAGTCTTTCACAGTTTTGGAGGCCAGAAGTCTGAAATAGTTTCACTAGACCAAAATCAAGGCATCCACAAGGGTGAGATCCCTCCAGAGGTTCTAGGGGAGATTCAATTCCTTGCCTTTTCCAGTTTTTAATGACTTCTGACATTCCTTGGGTTGTGGTCACATCACTCCAATCTTCAAATCTCTCTTTGGTCAATTTTCACATTTCTTTCTCCTCAGTATGTGTCAACTCTCCTTCCTCCCTCTTGTAAAGATACATGGGATTTCATTCAGGGCCCACTGTTCAAGATAATCTTCCTATCTCAAGATCCATAAATTAATTACATCTGGAAAGTGTGATTAAATAATTAAAAAATAATATATGTCACATAAGGTAACATTCACAAGATACATAGATTAAGACATAGATATCTTTGGGTGGGGCAAATTTCAACAGACCACAAGCACATATGTTTATAGATATTGTATCTTCTTCTTGATGGAATGACCCTTTTATCATTATTAAGTATCATTGTTTGTCTCTAGTAACACTTTTTAACTTAAAGTCTTTGTCTATTTTGTCTGGTGTCAGCATAGCCTCTGCAGTTCTCTTTTGGTTATTATTTGCATTATATATTATTTACAACCTTTAGGTATAAGACAAATTGTTTGGTAATATTTTAATGTCTCCTTTATTTTGTAGGACATTTTTGCTAGCTATAGAATTATTGTTTGACTCTTCCTCCCCTTCTCTGCCACACACTTTGACTCTGTCATCTCACTGTCTTCTGGCCTCCTGGGTTTCTGATGACAAATTAGCTATTAATTTTGTTGAGGATCCCTTGTATTGAGTCACATCTCTTTTGTTGTTTCAACAATCTTTCTTTGTCTTGATTTTAGGTAGATTTGGTGTATTTTGGTGTGTGTGTCTCTGATTTATCTTAGAGATTCTTCAGTTTTGGGATATGCAGATTTATTTTTTTAAATCTGAGATTTTTGGGCCATTGTTTCTTCATATATTGTTTCTATCCCTTTATCTCCCTCCTCTCTTTGTGGAACTGCCATTATAAGTATGTTGGTACAGTTGATGGTGTCTCATAAGTTTCTGAAGCTCTGTTCATTTTCCTTCCTTCTTTTTTATTTCTGTTCCTCAGACTAGATAATCTCAATGGACTTATTTTCAAGTTTGCTGATTTTTAGTTCTGCTTATTTAAATCTGCTATTGGGCCCTCCTGGTGATATTTTTTTTTTTTTTTTACTTTAGAGATAGTACTTTTCAACCCCCAAATTTCTATTGTGTTTTTAAAAATAATTTCTGTCTATTTATAATCTCTATTTGGTTAGACATCATTCACATACTTTCTCTGTTTCTTTGAATATATTTAAAACTTCTTAAAGTCTTTGTCTAGTAAGTCCAATGTAAGGGCTTCTTTATGGACAGATTCTATTGACTGCATTTTTTTTCGCCCCTATGTGCACTGTCTTGTCTTTCTTTGTATGCCTCGTAATTGTTTAACTGAAAACTGGAAATTTTAAATAATATTCTGTGGCAACTCTGAAAATCAGACTTTCCCCATCTTTCTCCATGGCTTGTTGTTGCTGTTTGTTGATTATGCTGCTGTTTATTTGTTTAATGACTTTTCTGAATTAATTCTGAAATATCATTATTCTTTTCCTATGTGGTCATTGAACTCTCTGGTTAATTTATGAGTCAGCTAATGATTGACAGAGATTTTCTTAAATGCCTGGAACCAGTAAGACGCGCAGCTTTTTTTTTTAAGAGCTCAGTGTGCATGTTGTAGCACACCTTCATTGATCATACGGGCAGTTTACAATTCTACCTTAACCCTTAACTTCCTGCTTGCACAGAACCTCAATATCCTGCCAAGGTAACAGCTTAGGGCTTCCCCTAGTTTTTCCTGGGAATGCACACAGCTGTGAACATGAGCATGACATTCTAGACTCCCAGGATTATGTCACAACTTTTCAAATCCACTTTGAATTTGCCTCATTCCCAACTTTTCCTCTTACCTTTTTGGCCAATTTGTTGTTTTCTCCAACTGGTATACCACTGCTGCTATCTATAATGTTTGACAATTGCTGATGATTCTTTTTGACAAATGCCCATGGGGAAAAGGTTGCTTGCATTTGAATGCTCTGAGTCAGTCAAGTAAAGAGATGTTTTGCACATGGGATTTTCCAGGGAACTTTCAGGCAGATCAAATAATGACAGTTATCTGGAAAACAGGCCTTGGAGTTGCTCTAAATTAATTCTGCCCCCTGCAGACATGATTACACTTCTAAAAAGTTTTTACTGTGATTGTGGGTTTATTGGTTTTCAAGGGAAATGTTTGGAGAGAGAAGGATGGTTTTAGAGCAAATTAAAATACCACAGAACTTCCTGTTCTTACCAAGATTCAGCCATTTTTCTCAAATAAACACTACCTGTATTATTAAGAGCTTTTGCTTTTAAAAGAGTTGATTTTGACAATTTTGCCAGTGTTCTTCTTGCTTTTATGTAGGAAAAGAGTTTTGAAGGTCCTTTCACCAGCATTCCTGGTGATATCAACCACATCAAATTCTTCATAGTCTCCATTGCTGGTAAAGTTTGTACAAGTAATCAATAGCAAATGCCTCAGATGTTTCTCCTGACAGAAGGAAAGCATGTTACAATAATTAAGATAATTTTATTTTTTAAATTATATTTAAGTGTGTGAGAATTTTAAAAATCTTTAACACATAAAATGTTGATATTTATTATAATAATGAAAACAGAATTTTAATTTAATATCATTCTTTTTTACATTAAATATTTAAGATAATGATGAAGATTTTCCTTGAGCATACACAGATGATACTGCTCCCACCTTCATAATCTTTCTTTAAGATTCAAGTTGTAACATTGACTAACCATCATTAGTGAATTTTTCCAAAATTGAATTTTTGTTCTAAGTCCATAAATTTTGCAAGACATGCTCATATATTTTTATGCATGTGTGTATGTATGACTACATACATATGTGTCTCCAGAGATAAGCATATATGTGTGTGTGAATACATATGTATATAAGTGCATACACACACACACACAAACTCACATATTCATATTGTCCTTATACTTTATTCAGATTTTAATACACAACAGTTAAATAGACATTTTTAAATCCAAAACTACCCTTCACACAATCTGTAAAGCATGACTCTTTCACAGTTTTTTGTATTGTTTAACTCATAAACTTCAGGCAAACATTTTATCTGTTAAACAATGGAGTGAATCATTTGATTCCAATTATTTATCTAAACATGAAAATATATAGGACTCTAGGACTGTGGGTTATTTTAGATTTGCTAATAAGATATTCCTTTAATTATTAAATCTAAAGGAAAATTCTACATAGGAGGATCAGCTTCTCTGTGAATAAAAATATATTATTGAAATCTCAGGATTTTCAACAATTTCCTGATGTAAAACTCCTGATGTAAAAAAATGACATAAAACCTTTATGTCATTTAAGGGTACAATATCAGTATTGTAATTGGATGTGCAATGCATTTTGCAAATGTGTTATTCATTTTCATGAATTCACTTACAACTTTGAATAACTCATTTCCAATATTTTGGTTTTTACTTATTTGCAGAACAAGTTATATTCATTCAAGCATTTGTTTTCAAGTATTCTAACTATTAATACTAAGTGGACACAGTTATATCTGTATAGTCATCAATCTGCTGTAAACTTTTGTTTAAAATTGTTCTTTATTACTGTTATATTACTGACATCTGCCATCTTATCAGTGTGTCTACTAAATTTATTATTCAAGGTGATGCTTTTTCTGTTTCCTTACTTAAATTTTTATTGATAAAGTAAAAAACTCTCTGATTAGTAAATTGCTTCTTAATTAATAATTACACTGCTTTAGATGATTCAGTGGGAAGGTTAGGAGAGGTCATTATGTGTTGCACTCAATGATACAGTTTTTTTAGTGATGGGTGCTATGCAGAGTTGCGTGAAGCACGATGATAATTATCACATTCAGAAGGTTTATAGAAAGGTCATGCAAAAATAGGTTACAAATATTTGTTCAACAACAGTACAATTCATTGCAAAACAGTTTTGCTCTACAAATAAGATTTCTATGCATACAAGGATTGAAAGTTAATAGATGAATTAAGATACATCTGGAGAACATTCTTCATAATAATACTCATGTAGATATATTAAAGAGAAATTTCAGAGCAAAATGCATTAGTAGAAATAAAGAATATGAATAAGGAGAGTCAATGCATAAGGATAAGAGGTTTGATTTGACAGAAAGATATAACAATTTTTTAATGGTGACATAATGTTGACTCAAAATATACAAATTGAATATAGACAGAATTAAAAGATTAAGACACCGTTATCTTGTTCCAGTTGGAACAATCTGAAATAATAGAATTTAGGAGAACTTTAAACATAAGCGAACTTGATTTATGTTACAGTTAGCATTATAAAACAATGAAAAAGACTTCTCAATACATAATGCTGGAAAAAAATGGTTATTTATATAAAAATGAAATTATCTCCCTATCTTATTATATAAAAAACTAAATTCCAGAGTAGGTAACCTTTTTAGAGTATAATGTAGAAAAATACCTATGTGAACTTAGGATAGAGAAGGTTTTAATAATTCAACTACATTCAAATTAAGAATTTCTTGTGAAAAGACCTCATATCTAGAGTGGAAAGACATGCTATAAATTTAACAAGACATTTACAATATATAATTGACAAAGAACTAGTATCTGGTGTATATAAACAAAACCCCTTCAATATGATAAAGCAAAAAGGTTAACAAAGTAAAAGGGAAAAAAAGCCAAAGATTTAAATAAATAGACTTTTCATAGAAGATGAAATATTAATGGTTATTAATGGCCCTATCTGAAAAGATACTCAGTGTCATTTATTTGTTTGTTTGTTTGTTTGTTTGTTTATTGCTGTGTTGGGTCTTCGTTGCCGTGCACGGGCTTTCTCTATTTGCGATGAGCGGGGGCTATTCTTCATTGCAGTGCGTGAGATTCTCATTGTGGTGGCTTCTCTTGTTGCAGAGCATGGGCTCTAGGCACGCGGGCTCAGTCGTTGTGGCACACGGGCTTAGTTGCTCTGTGGCATGTAGGATCTTCCCAGACCAGGGCTTGAACCATTGTCGCCTGCATTGGCAGGTGGATTCTTAACCACTGTGCCACCAGGGAAGTCCCTCAGTATCATTTGTAATGACAAAAATGCAAACTAAAACCACAAAAGATTATTTAGTAAAGTCACCATATCAAATGTTTTCCAACCATGCTGGGAAATAAATCAACACCTAGATATATACTATAGAGAAACTGTCACACTTGTAAATCAGGAGACATGTACAAGAGAATTCATAGAAACAGGACTGAGCAAAAATCAAAGTATTAGACCCAACCCAATGTCCATTAATCAGTAGAAGGGATTTCTTTTTCTAAAAAGAAAAGTATGAGGCATGTTTGGGGAATGAGAAGTGCAATTGCTATCTGGACAAGGGTTGACAAAGTTTTTCTGTAAAACGCTAGATAATAAATATTTTAGGCTTTGTGTAACTATAGGGACACTGTGGCAACTAGTCAACTCTATTGTTACATTGCAAAGAAGTTATACATGATATGGAAACAAATGGATATAGAAAGTAAAACTTTATTTACAAAAGCAGATGGAGGGCTGGATTTGGCCCTTGGATTGTGATGTCCAAACCCTGCACTGGGGGATGGGCTGTCTAAAGATTTGTGTCTCCAACCCCCACCTCTGAGTGTTGTATCCTCTTTGAGATATGGTAACTATCTTGCCTCTTGAAATATAAATCCCCTTTCTTGATGGATTTTCCCCTGAGGAAATTGCTACAAAAGCCATCCTGGTAGTGAGGACTTTTCAAGGGAGGCTTCTGGAGCCAGACTTCATATTGAGGGCTCATTTTACCACACTGTAGTTTAAAAAAAAATGCTCATTTAATGTTACATTCCCCTTCATGAGCCTGGCCCTGTATAGGTCTCTAACACATAATAGAGTAATAAGTAAAGGACTTTTGATTCCTAGAGATCATGGCTTTAATCTTGTGACTGATTTTGCTATGAGTATGGACATTTTGCTTTCATTTAGAAATCTGAAATTATTTTTTTTGTAAAATCAAATCCATCCTCCCTCCCTCCCTCCCTCCCTCCCTCTCTCTTTCTTTCTTTCTTTCTTTCTTTCTTTCCTTTTTTCTTCTTTCTTTCTTTCATAAGATCTTGGGAGTTTGGCCACATTAGAAAGTACACAGTTTGAGTAGAAAAAGAACAGTCCACACATTGGTGTGCTTATTCTCAGAGTGAGTCTTAAAAGAATTACTCTCAGAAGTCACGTGAGATACTGTCTTAGAAATAAGTGTATCCACTAACATTCATGCCTTAAATTGGAGTTTATTGTACTTTGAGGCTCCTATAGTTGGCTGCAAAAGGTTATATTTATGAAATAAAAATAAATGTGGGCAACACAAAGTCAAGGATTAAGCAGTTTGCGGATATCGTTCCATTATTTTGGCTGCCTTTTGCAGATACTTGTTGGGGTGTCAACAACATGGAATATAGGTTTGTGGAGTATCGTAGGACATTTTAAGACAGTATTATAAATTGCAAAATTACCTGTACTTCCAGTTTGAACAGTGTGGTGCTAACTTGTTATATCAAGCAATAATAAGCTGAAGAGGAGATTTAACTGCATGCAGCAATAATGAGAAACATGGCTAATGGCTATTGGATTTTTAATATTTTTTCATTTGAATGCTTTTACCATAACTGATTAGAATGTCAAAGGACTGTAATTTGCATAGATATACCAGTTGAGAAAACAAACAAATTAAGATAACAATTGTAACATTGAAACATGAATATTGGGCATCTGTCTAATGAATTTAGCTTGTAAATACTTCTAAGGGTGTATTCAGTATACTTGGACACACTGCAAGCATCATTTTCAGTCATATGAATAAGCCATTTTAAAATATTGGGGCTTTTAGAAAACAAGCCATCAGATTAGAACTCTGGAAGGAAATGGGGGTGGGAGTGGAGCATATAGCTTTAGACAAACAGCTATTAAAATTATGCCAGGAGAATGAGTGTGGATGGCCTAACATTATCTGTCACTTCCATTAACAAATCAAAACAATACTATTTTTTTAATTCCAAAGGGTCTTTGTATCTTTTTAATATTATATTTGTATATTTAAGAGTTCAAATTTTGAAACTGTGTTTATGTTTTATTTTATTATTTTTTATCATTATTATTTTTTTGCGGTACGTGGGCCTCTCACTGTTGTGGGCTCTCCCGTTGCGGAGCACAGGCTCCGGACGTGCAGGCTCAGCAGCCATGGCTCACGGGCCCAGCCGCTCCGTGGCATGCGGGATCTTCCCAGACTGGCGCACGAACCCGTGTCCCCTGCATCGGCAGGCTGACTCTCAACCACTGCGCCACCAGGGAAGCCCTATGTTTTATTTTATAAGTGTTGATTCTTTAGCAAATTGGCAGATAGCACAAATCCAAGTACTGAAGAACATTTTATTTCATTGTTTAAATTAAGAAGTAGGAAAGATAAACATGTGATTAAAATAAAAGATAATTAAGTGAAAATAATTAAAAAGACAGTACTTTATTTCTTTTAAACTCAGTGAAAGTTTATGAATATAATATTTTATTTTGAAGTCAGCATAAATATAAAAAAGTTATTAATTTGCTTTTGTACTCACAAAAGCAAATTTTAAGTGTTTTAAGTAAGCAGTTATATTTAATGAAATCCTTGAATAAAAATTTTCCTACCACCAGTTAATTTTTTAAATTTTTTGTCTGCTTATGCTTGGAAACAGTGTTGAAATAGCCCATTTGGATGACCTAAAGTTTTCATATGATCTTTAATTTATGACGACAGCGTGTACTTATTTATGTGGCCACTAGATGGCAGACCTAACACTAAACAGAAGTTAGGCACAAAGCAAATTCCCCAACTAATTTGCATCACACAACAAGGTTTATTTCAAGCCTAGCTTAACCTTTCAGACTAATTACACTCTATAGTTTTAAGGCGACAGGATAATGGAGGTGACCTAACACTTTTACATTCATGCAAGATTTTAACAGTTTACGAATTTATATTCCATTTCACAATAATGTTTTAAATTAAGACTGATAAGTGCTGCCATATTATTAATGAAAACATGTGTTTCTCAGGGCATATGGTCAAGGTTATTACTTTAGAGGACTACAAGGAGATAACTTTGAAGAATTTTGCTTGAAGCCTCCAGAATTTAATTATACTACAGTTTGAGATGATTCTGGGATAATTATTGGTTCTGTATCTGATATATATTTTATGCTTATGCCCTACAGTTTTATGTTCCCAAAAGTTCAATCCCTCTAGGAGACTACAGAATCAATTAGAGCTACAAAACCATACCCTCTTCAATGATCCTGACCTCTAACTTCTTGATTTTCTCTCACGCTTTGGTTTCTGGAACCGAATTATCTTTATCCAGCTTCCTTCTATTTCATCTTTTGTGTTCACTGAAACCCTCCATCACCATAACTTAAATAGCCTCTTGATTTCTGAAACTGAGCACTGGGCTCCAGCTTATTTTCAGCTTTTGAAAATAGGCCAGCAGTTTTCTAAAGAACTAAGAGGAATCCTTTGCAGAAATTGGAAGCTTGTGTATGTGTGTGCACACACACTTTTTCCAGCCAAGCAAAAATGATAAAATGATATGAGGTGATTCCCAAGGCTACTTTATCTAATTGGCAGGATAAAGTCATAACACAGCCATTAGGTCAGAATCTCTAAGATTCAGAACACTTTTAAGCTCTGAAAGAAAATTTAATTTTGGTAAATGTTAATGGCTCTAAGAGAACCTAGGGCAGGAAACAATGTAAGGCCAGCTCTCCTACTATCTACTCGTTCACTTTATTCAAATTACAAGTTCGTATTGGCACCATAAAATACCCTGACCACAGGTTATGTTTTTAATATTAGAGGATGAATTTAAAAGTTGACTTTTAGTCTTAGAACCTTATAATGATATGAACAGAAGGATGTGCTTATATGTAAAATTTAGATTATAAGAGTATTGTCTTTTCTCTTTCTTATTATCAAAGCAATATAAGTTCACTGTAGGAAAAGAATACAAATGAACAATAGAAAAAAAAAAATCCCAAACCTAGAGATGTCCTTTGTGACCACCTTTGTGAATATCTTTTCAGAGCTTGCAGTTTTATTAATTTAATTTTAGATTGAACAATCTACTTGAGGTGTGTAGATTCCTATGCCTTTGTAAGAAAAAATATGGTGAGGTCTCATGTGCCCTTTACTGCTTTCATCCAATGGTAACATCTTATAAAACTATAGCCCAATATCACAACCAGCATTTGTTTTTTTGTTGTTGTTGTTGTTTTTGTTTTTTTATTAGTTTCTGCTTTATAACAAAGTGAATCATTCATACATATACATCTGTTCCCACATCCCTTCCCTCATGCATCTCCCTCCCTCCCACCCTCCCCATCCCACCCCTCCAGGCAGTCACAAAGCACCGAGCTGATCTCCCTGTGCTCTGCGGCTGCTTCCCACTATCTATCTACCTTACGTTTGGTAGTGTATATATGTCCATGCCTCTCTTTCGCTTTGTCACAGCTTACCCTTCCCCCTCCCCATATCCTCAAGTCCATTCTCAAGTAGGTCTGTGTCTTTATTCCTGTTTTACCCCTAGGTTCTTCATGACATTTTTTTTAAATTCCATATATATGTGTTAGCATACGGTATTTGTCTTTCTCTTTCTGACTTACTTCACTCTGTAGGACAGACTCTAGGTCTATCCACCTCATTACAAATAGCTCAGTTTCGTTTCTTTTTATGGCTGAGTAATATTCCATTGTATATATGTGCTACATCTTCTTTATCCATTCATCCGATGATGGACACTTAGGTTGTTTCCATCTCCGGGCTATTGTGAATAGAGCTGCAATGAACATTTTGGTACATGTCTCTTTTTGAATTATGGTTTTCTCAGGGTATATACCTAGTAGTGGGATTGCTGGGTCATATGGTAGTTCTATTTTTAGTTTTTTAAGGAACCTCCATACTGTTCTCCATAGTGGCTGTACCAATTCACATTCCCACCAGCAGTGCAAGAGTGTTCCCTTTTCTCCACACCCTCTCCAAAATTTATTGTTTCTAGATTTCTTGATGATGGCCATTCTGACTGGTGTGAGATGATATCTCATTGTAGTTTTGATTTGCATTTCTCTAATGATTAATGATGTTGAGCATTCTTTCATGTGTTTGTTGGCAGTCTGCATATATTGATATGGTTAAGGTACCAGTTAATGAGGGGTTGGGAATGGGAGTGAAGTATGTATGGCTATAAAAAGGCAACAGGAGGAATTTTTGTGATAAAGGTACAAACCTTTAACATTATCACAAAAATTCCTCCTGTTGCCCTTTTATAGCCATACATACTTCACTCCCATTCCCAACCGCTCATTAACCGGTGTCAATCACTAATCTCTTCTCTGTTTCTAAATTTTGCCGTTTGAAGAATGTTATATAAATGGAATCACACAGCATGTAACCTTTTGGGATTGGGTGTTTTCACTCAACATCATTCTCTGGAGATTCATCCAGTTTCTTGCATCCATCAGTAGTTCAGTCCTATTTTTGCTAAGTGAGATTCATGGTATGGATATAACAGTTTGCTTAAGCAGTCACTCATTAAAGTACTGGATGTTTCCAGTTTGGGGCCATCATGAGTTAAGCTGCTATAAACATTCATATATAACTTTTTGTGTGGACATAACTTTTCATTTCTCTGGGGCAAATTTTAAGGAGTTCAATTGCTGGGTCTTATAGTAGTTACATGTTTTAGTTTTTTTTTTTTTTTTTAAAGTGTCCAACTGCTTTCCAGAGTGGTTGTATCATTTTATTGATATATTCTTATTAGCAAAGCATGCGTGATCCAGTTTCACTGTCATCACCAGCATTTGATGTTGTTACTATTATTTATTTTAGCTATTCTCATAGGTATGTAGTAATATTTCATTGTGGTTTTGTTTTGCAATTCCCTAATGGCTGAACATGGTGAACATATTTTTATGTGCTTATTTGTCATCTGTATATTCTCTAGTGAAATGTCAGCTCATGTTTTTTACCTATTTTCTAAGTGGATTATTTGTTTTCAGTGTTGGATTTTGAGAATTCTTTTAATATTCTGGATACTAGTCCTTTGTTAGTTATGTGGTGTGCAGATATGGCAAACATTTTTCTTTTGCTCTCTTTCAGAATTTGTAATATGTATATACCTTTATTCCAAGGTTTTTAGCTGTACATCATACTTAGTAGGAGGAATATAGAAAAGTGTGCCTGCTGCATCTTCCCAGAAGTGGAAGTCTTGAAAATTAACTTTTATTTTACAAAAGAGTTGCTAATTTATATTTAATTGTTTTAGTATTGTCTTAATGTACTTAACTAGAAAAGAGAAGCTGAAAAAAATGATTCAAAGTTAAGTACAAATGCAAAGAGGTTTACAAAGTAAAACTATAGGGTCTTTGCATCAATATTTCTAGTATCATATACTTCAACATGTGTGTTAGCTAGGCATAAACATTTCCTCATAGAAATATGCCTGCCTTAAATAAAAATTTTATTAACAATCAAATTTAATACATTTTAAAGGAAATTAATAATGAAAAATGTGTCTGTACTTATATTATGAATAGTTGAGATGTTTAGATTATGCATAAATTTTGAATTATTCATCTGTGTTTTAAAGACCTTTTATCAAAATGACCTACTTCTGAGTAGATATTTGGTAAATCATGGAAATATAAAATAATTATATAGCTAGTCAGTAGACATAATTTATATTCATATAAAATATTCACTTTTTTGTATGTTAAGGTTTTTAGCTTAAAATAGTTGCTACAGTTTGTAATTAAAATGGTAACATGCTGCTGTCTAACACTAGCAATATATTACAAAACTCATTTTTAAAAAAATCACTGATGGAATCATTCCTTTTATAATTTGGCTAGAATTCAAAAAGAAAAATTGTAATGATTTCTCTTTCCAACCAGAATTTCCTATTTCCTTCCCTGGAAAGTAGATCCCTTCAAAAATGCAGTCTTATTATTAAAACTAAGAACTAATTTTTTAAAATGTTCTGGTTTTATGTTGGCTTTTAGATAATATGCTTCTACTTATTTGTTGAACCTAATCAAATTATTTATTAATTTAAAAATTATCTTTTCTCTCTCCTTTTTTGCTTCTAATCTTACAACAATCCAGCAGATTTGGAAAATTCTATATTGATTTATATTACTCTAGTTTATGTAAACATTGTTTTTCGTATACCTGCATTTCGGTGACAATAAAGAGGTTAGGGAAAGTTAAAAATCCTTAGACATTTCTGGTACACTTCCCAAAGACATTCAGATTTTTAAGCAGTAAGTGGTTAGATTTAGGCTGTGCATGGGTGAATATTTATTCTGCATTGTAATTTTATATGGATTTAATACTTTTTGAGAATTAAAAGTTACTGTCTCATCTCTCCTTTGCTCAGTTCTCTAAGTTCAGGAGTTCCTTTTAACTGAGAACACATTTTTTTTCCCATAAGAAACTATGTGCAGTTTCTGAAGACTTCAGTGGTTTAAAAATACTTCATATGCATAAGGTCAAAACAGGGTTTATATAGGCCTCCATTTTTGTATCTAAATGATTATCTTCAGAAGCCTTCTCCTTGTCTTTACCTTCAGACCATTATCTGTAACATTCCCTTAAGAATCTCTTTTCTTCTTCATCCAATTGAATATCCACTATTTACAAACACACCCACGCACAAACACAGACACAGACACAGAGACAAACACACACACAGCTACTGAATTTGTATTAAAGCCGGTGTTACAGCAACAGTGAAATATCTCTGCAGATTTTTTTTTTTACAATTTTATGATTATCACCAATTAAGTTTCCTGAAGTTCAGTAAATGAAACTGTTGATTAGTCTCCAGCTGATTGTGATAGAGAAATCACCTAATTAGAGAAGCTGAATGGAACTCCAAAGAATCCTTGAGTTCATCCTTTTGTAAGACAATTGTGAAGTTGTCAACAGAGATAATTTTGAAAACCTACTCTTCCTTGGGGTCGGTGTCATCATAGGTTTAACCCATGCTAATTCTTTTGTTATGAGGTACTTTTATAAGCAATTTCCAAAAAAATGGCATATTTTAGTTCTATAAGCAAACATTACTGATGAATCCTGAGTGTTTACCATCAGCTGAAGGCCAGCACCTGCGAGATAATTTAGAGAGTGGCAGAGAGATTAGCCAACTAATATATTACCACCAACGTGACCGGTCAGTTCAGAAGAATTTGGACATAAAGTCCTGCACTTTTGCAACACCTTCCTTTTGTTGACAGCATGTGTCTCTCAGTACTGTCCATCACCCCTACCTATTCAGTGTCTGGTGATAACCCTCTCTTCTAAATGAATATCCCTACCCTGCATTCAACTGCTTTAACTTGACCTTATTTTCCTTGACCTGGTCTTTTCTCTTCATGGGAGTTACACATTTTAGTCCTCATATTCTACATCTTTCTCAGGTTATTCTGCTTATTCTACTCCCTTAGTTGTAGAGGAAAAGAATTCATACTCCTTGCATGATGTTATGGAAGAAGCATGGGTATGAGCAAGTCACTTAACCTCTCAGAGCCTCAGCTGTGCTGTGTGTGTGTGTGTGTGTGTGTGTGTGTGTGTGTGTGTTGATTCTGTGGGGCTAGGATAACACCTGTAACAAGGGTCATTGTGGGAGTGAAATAAGATAGCATCCAGCATCTAGCACAGGGAGTGGAAAATGGCACACAGTAAGCTCTCAGTAAAAATTAAACACTTGACTTCATTTCTCAATCTTTGAGACAATGTACTCCGATTAACACATGTATTTTATTTGACTTAGCATTCTAGGCCTAGCAATATGACTGCTTGTTTGTATAACTTTAGGTAAATTACTTAAATTCACAGTTTGAATTTCTCATTTGTTAAATGAGAATATAACAAGGTTCATGTTTTCTATTAGGACTACATCGAACAGCAAATAACATAGTATACATGAATGTACTTTTTAAACATTTAAAACACTATTTAAACATGTAAATATAATTAAAATTATAAATGTATAATACAGTTGCACTCACTTGTTGAATGCCTACTGTGTGCTAGATGCAGAGCTGGTGTTTTGTGTATGAACTTAAATCTTGATAATAACTTGTTCATTTGTCACTTATTATTATGTAACAAACCATCATGTAACTTAGTGCCTTAAAATAACAATTTATTATAATCTCACACAGTTCTGGGAATTGACTGGGCTCAGCTGGAAGATGCTTTTTTGGGTTTCCTCATGTGGCTGCAGTCAGATGGTGCCTGTATCTGAAGCCATCTGTATTAGTTTCTCAGTACTGTTGTAACAAAGTACTACAAACTGAGTGTCTTAAAACAAAATAAATGTATTGTCTCACAATTCTAGATGGTAGAAGTCCCAAATCAAGGCGTCAGCAGTGCCATGCTTCCTCCAAAGGCTGTAGGGAAGAATCCTTTCTTGCCTCTTTCAGCTCTGATAGTTGCCAGGAATCCTTGGTGTTCCTGGTCTCTTGCATCACTCCAATCTTGTATCTGTCATCACATGACGTTCTGCCTCTATGTCTGTGTGTCCAAATTTCCCTCTTCTTATAAGGACACAAGTCACATTGAATTTAGAACTCACCCTAATCCAATATGACCTCATCTTAATTTGATTATATCCACAAAGACCCCATTTCCAAATAAGGTCACATTCACAGATACCAGTGTTTAGGGCCTGAACATATCTTTTTGAGGAACACAATTCAACCCACACCTCCATCTGAAGGCTCAATTGGGCTGGATATTTAAGATGGCTTCTCCAATCCCATGTCTGACACCTCTCTCCATGGGACCATATTGGGCTTCTTCACAGTAGAGCAGTATAAGAGTAGTCAGAAATTTTACCTACTGGCTAGCATCCCCTAGGGTCACCTAGACCCATGAGAAAGCCACAAGGTTTCTTGTAATCTAGACTTGGAGTCACGTAGCACCCCTATCACTGCATTCTAAGGGTCAAAAGCCAGCACATTACCAGGCCATATTCAAGGGGAGGGGACTACACCAGGGTGTGAATGTCAGTAAGGGCCTGAATGGAGGGTCATTTTAGGAGACTAGCTACCACACATCATACTATTATCTTTACTTTGGAGATGAGGAAATTGAAACTGATTTTCAATTTGTTTAAACAAAATGTCAGTTATGACACAGTTAACATTTGGTCCACCTGAGACTTGTCTGCCTGTCTTCAAACCCTTTGCTTTTTCTACAGATGTGTGTCTCTGCATTTTTTACCTATATGCTTCCAGCACCCCCTCCCCACATCTTCCAATCCCTGGGTATTTTCCAGCTTCCTTAGTGACTTCAAATGTGGCTCAAATTCTCTTCACCTGACTACTTTTGTTAGAGTCATACTCTTACTGATCACTTTTACCTTGGTTATTATCAGGAGTTAGAGGATTCTAGTAAACCTCATCTCTGCTGCCAGTTCAGTAGGATTCTTATTTGATGACACTTAAAAAAAAATTCAGTTTGATTTGAATTCCATCCTTCAAGATTTTGACTTCTTAAACTTCTTTTTTAAGCTTTATTGAGGTAAACTATATATATATTATACAGATTTAGTATATACATTTTGATGAGTTTGGACATATGCATACACCTGTGATACCATCACCATAATCAAGTTACTAAACTTATCCATCACCTTCAAAAATTACTTTGTGTTCTATTGTTCTTGTGTGTGTGTACGTGTGTGTTTGTGGTAAGAATATTTAACATGAGAACTGTCCTTTTAACATTTGAAAGTACAAAATATTGTATTAACTGTAGATATTTCTATAAGCCTATCATTTACATATGATCATCAATTTCATGAAGACTGCTTCAGCCTTGTAGAAATTGAGTTGTCATAACACAGAGAATTTCTAAAGTCCTCTGTATTGTTTTAAAGGACAGATAAATTTCATGCTGGAGAGGAACACTCGTTCAACCTTGTAGGATTTAATGAAGGAGTACTTTTTTTTTTTTTTAACCAGAATGAATTAGGCTTTTATTTCTTCTTTCTTTTGATGCAATTTTTCTTTTCTTTTCTTTTTGTTTTTTTAACATCTTTATTGGAGTATTACTGCTTTACAATGGTGTGTTAGTTTCTGCTTTATAACAAAGTAAATCAGTTATACATATACATATATCCCCATATCTCTTCCCTCTTGAATATCCCTCCCTCCCACCCTCCCTATCCCACTGCTCTAGGTGGTCACAAAGCACCAAGCTGATCTCCCTGTGTTATGCGGCTGCTTCCCACTAGCTATCTATTTTACATTTGGTAGTGTATATATGTCCATGTCACTCTCTCACTTTATCACAGCTTACCCTTCCCCCTCCACATATCCTGAAGTCCATTCTCTAGTAGGTCTCTGTCTTCATTCCCGTCTTGCCCCTAGGTTCTTCATGACCTTTTTTTTTTTTTTTTTTTTTACTTAGGTTCCATATATATGTGTTAGCATACGGTATTTGTTTTTCTCTTTCTGACTTACTTCACTCTGTATGACAGACTCTAGGTCCATCCACCTCACTACAAATAACTCAATTTCATTTCTTTTTATGGCTGAGGAATATTCCATTGTATATATGTGCCACATCTTTATCCATTCATCTGTTGATGGATACTTCAGTTGCTTCCATGTCCTAGCTATTGTAAACAGAGCTGCAGTGAACATTTTGGTACATGACTCTTTTTGAATTATGGTTTTCTCAGGGTATATGCCCAGTAGTGTGATTGCTGGGTCGTATGGTAGTTCTATTTGTAGTTTTTTAAGAAAGCTCCATACTGTTCTCCATAGTGGCTGTATCAATTTACATTCCCACCAACACTGCAAGAGTGTTCCCCTTTCTCCACAACTCCAGCATTTATTGTTTGTAGATTTTTTGATGATGGCCATTCTGACTGGTGTGAGATAATATCTCACTGTAGTTTTGATTTGCATTTCTCTAATAACTAATTACATTGAGCATCCTTTCATGTGTTTGTTGCCAATCTGTATATCTTCTTTGGAGAAATGTCTATTTGGGTCTTCTGCCCATTTTTGGATTGGGTTGTTTTTTGGATATTGAGCTGCATGAGCTGCTTGTAAATTTTGAAGATTAATCCTTTGTCAGTTGCTTCATTTGCAAGTATTTTCTCCCATTCTGAGGGTTGTCTTTTTGTCTTGTTTATGGTTTCCTTTGCTGTGCAAAAGCTTTGAAGTTTCATTAGGTCCCATTTGTTTATTTTTGTTTTTATTTCCATTTCTCTAGGAGGTGGGTCAAAAAGGATCTTGCTGTGATTTATGTTATAGAGTGTTCTGGCTATGTTTTCCTCTAAGAGTTTGATAGTGTCTGGCCTTACATTTAGGGCTTTAATCCATTTTGAGTTTATATTTGTGTTTGGTGATAGGGAGTGTTCTAATTTCATACTTTTACATGTAACTGTCCAGTTTTCCCAGCACCACTTATTGAAGAGGCTGTATTTTCTCCACTGTATATTCTTGCCTCCTTTATCAAACTTAAGGTGACCATATGTGTGTGGGTTTATCTCTGGGCTTTCTATCCTGTTCTATTTATCTGTATTTCTGTTTTTGTGCCAGTACCATACTGTCTTTATTACTGTAGCTTTGTAGTATACTGTGAAGTCAGGGAGCCTGATTTCTCCAGCTCCGTTTTTCTTTCTGAAGATTGTTTTGGCTATTCAGGGTCTTTTGTGTTTCCATACAAATTGTGAAATTTCTCGTTCTAGTTCTGTGAAAAACGCCAGTGGTGGTTTGATAGGGATTGCATTGAATCTGTAGATTGCTTTGAATAGTAGAATCATTTCCACAATGTTGATTCTTCCAATCCAAGAACATGGTACATCTCTCCATCTATTTGTATCATCTTTAATTTCTTTCATCAGTGTCTTATAATTTTCTGCATACAGGTCTTTTGTCTCCTTAGGTAGGTTTATTCCTAGATATTTTATTCTTTTTTGTTGCAATGGTAAGTGGGAGTGTATTCTTAATTTCACTTTCAGATTTTTCATCCTTAGTGTATAGGAATGCTAGAGATTTCTGTGCATTTATTTTGTATCCTGCTACTTTACCAAATTCATTGATTAGCTCTAGTAGTTTTCTGGTAGCAACTTTCGGATTCTCTATGTATAGTATCATGTCATCTGCAAACAGTGACAGCTTTACTGCTTCTTTTCCGATTTGGAATCCTTTTATTTCTTTTTCTTCTCTGATTTCTGTGGCTAAAACTTCCAAACTACGTTGAATAATAGTGGTGAGAGTGGGCAACCTTGTCTTGTTCCTGATCTTAGTGGAAATGGTTTCAGTTTTTCACCATTGAGGATGATGTTGGCTGTGAGTTTGTCATATATGGCCTTTATTATGTTGAGGATAGTTCCCTCTATGCCTACTTTCTGCAGGGTTTTTATCATAAATCGGTGTTGAATTTTGTCAAAAGCTTTCTCTGCATCTATTGAGATGATCATATGGTTTTTCTCCTTCAGTTTGTTAATATGGTGTATCACATTGGTTGATTTGTGTATGTTGAAGAATCCTTGCATTCCTAGGATAAACTCCATTTCATCATGGTGTATGATCCTTTTAATGTGCTGTTGGATTCTGTTTGCTAGTATTTTGTTGAGGATTTTTGCATCTGTGTTCATCAGTGATATTGGTCTATAGTTTTCTTTTTTTGTGACATCTTTGTCTGGTTTTGGTATCAGGGTGATGTGGCCTTGTAGAATGAGTTGGGGAGTGTTCCTCCCTCTGCTATATTTTGGAAGAGTTTGAGGAGGATAGGTGTTGGCTCTTCTCTAAATGTTTGATAGAATTCACCTGTGAAGCCATCTGGTCCTGGGCTTTTGTTTACTGGAAGATTTTTAATCACAGTTTCAATTTCAGTGCTTGTGATTGGTCTGTTCATATTTTATGTTTTGAAGGAGTACTTTTAATATACAATGTCTTTCCTATATGTACTGTCGTTTAAAATTTGGACACTCCCTCTTGAAAAAGGATTGTCAAATTGCCAAATCATCTGACTGTCCATTGTAGCTTAAGTTTTTATTATTAAGAGATAATTTATACTGAGATTAAAAACAAAAACCATGTACTTTGTATGCAAAAGATGAATATATTAATAACTTTGTAGCAGTTTTTTTTTAAAAGATGAATGGAAATTGCTTTCCAATGTACACGTATGTAAATTCACATTTCCTGTTGCCCCTCCCTCCCACACAAATAATTCACCATTTCTCCCGTCCCCCTAGCCCTTGGCAACTACCATTCTATTTTCTACTTCTGTAAGTTTGACTATTTTAGATGAGTCATATAATTGGAATCATGCAGTATTTGTTCTTACACGAATGGCTTATTTCACTTAGCATAATGTCCTCTAGGTTTATCCATGTTGTTGCAAATGGTAGGATCTCCTTCTTTTTTAAGGCTGAATAATATTCCATTATATATTCCCCACATTTTATTTTTCCATTCATCTATTGATGGATGTTTGGGTTGTTTCTATATCTTGGCTATTATACATAATGCTGCAGTGAACATGGGATTGCACATGTCTCTTTGAGATCCAGATTTCAATTGTTTTGCATATATAAACAGAAATGGGATTGCTGGATCACATGGCCATTCTTTATTTGACCCTAAGCTTGATTCCTTCTACTCCTTTTCCATTACCCCTGAGTAAACTTTTGCTTTGTCCCTTGGCTGTCTTTTGACACCTTATTCTCTCTTTTAGAAAAGTAGTCTTTAAATGTGCTCTTTCCTATGTGTTTAGACTCCTCTACATCTTGAATTTTGTTATACAAAACTAACCAATTCTTTTTTTTATAGTATATATGCACATTTTAGGTACAAATAGCATTACAAGTGGTAAATATAAAGTAAGCTGAACTTAGCATGAATTTATTTTTTAATTTAACTTAATTTTTTATACAGCAAGTTCTTATTAGTTATGTTTTTTATACATATTACTGTATATATGTCAATCCCAATCTCCCAATTCATCCCACTGCCACCACGACCACTTCCCCCCCCACTTTTCCCCATTGTTGTCCATACATTTGTTCTCTACATCTGTGTCTCTATTTCTGCCTTGCAAACCAGTTCATCTGTACAATTTTTCTAGATTCCACATATATGCATTAATATACAATATTTGTTTTTCACTTTCTGACTTACTTCACTTTGTATGACAGTCTCTAGGTCCATCCACGTCTCTACAAGTAACTCAATTTTGTTCCTTTTTATGGCTGAGTAATATTCCATTGTATATATATACCACATTTTCTTTATCCATTCATTTGTTGATGGGCATTTGCATTGCTTCCATGACCTAGCTATTGTAAATAGTGCTACAGTGAACATTGGGGTGCATGTATCTTTGGGAATTATGGTATTCTCTGGGTATATTCCCAGTAGCAAGGTTGCTAGGTCATACAGTAATTCTATTTTTAGTTTTTTAAGGAACCTCCATACTGTTCTCCATAGTGGCTGTATCAATTTACATTCCCACCAACAGTGCAAGAGGGTTCCCTTTTCTCCACACCCTCTCCAGCATTTGTTGTTTCTAGATTTTCTGAGGATGCCCATTCTAACTGGTGTGAGGTGATACCTCACTGTAGTTTTGATTTGCATTTCTCTAATAATTAGTGATGTTGAGCAGCTTTTCATGTGCCTATGGGCCATCTGATTGTCTTCTTTGGAGAAATGTCTATTTAAGTCTTCTGCCCAGTTTTTGATTGGGTTGTCTGTTTTTTTTAATATTGAGCTGAATGAGATGTTTATATATTTTGGAGATTAATCCTTTGTCCATTGATTCATTTGTAAATATTTTCTCCCATTTTGAGAGTTGTCTTTTGGTCTTTTTTTTTTTTTTTTTTTTGGTCTTGTTTATAGTTCCCTTTGCTGTGCAAAAGCTTTTAAAATTTCTTTAGGTTCCATTTGTTTATTTTTGTTTTTATTTCCATTACTCTAGGAAGTGGGTCAAAAAAAATCTTGCTGTGATTTATGTCAAAGAGTGTTCTTCCTATGTTTTCCTCTAGGAGTTTTACAGTGTGTGGCCTTACATTTAGTTCTTTAATCCACATGTACTTTATTATTGTGTATGATGTTAGAGAGTGCTCTGATTTCATTCTTTTACATGTAGCTGTCCAGTTTTCCCAGCACCACTTATTGAAGAGACTTGTCTTTTCTCCAATGTATATTCCTGCCTCCTTTGTCATAGATTAGTTGACCATATGTGTGTCGGTTTATCTCTGAGCTTTCTATCCTTTTCCATTGATTTATATTTCTGTTTTTGTGACAGTACCATGTTGTCTTGATTACTGTAGCTTCGTAGTATAGTCTGAAGTCAGGGAGTCTCTTTCCTCCATCCCCATTTATTTCCCTCAGAATTGTTTTGGCTATTAAGTGTCTTTTGTGTCTCCATACAACTTTTAAGATTTTTTGTTCTTGTTCTGTAAAAAATGCCACTGGTAATTTGATAGGGATTGGATTGAATCTGTAGATTGCTTTGCATAGTAGAGTCATTTCCACAATATTGATTGTTCCAATCCAAGAACATGGTATATCTCTCCAAATTTTTGTGTCATCTTTGACGTCTTTCAGTGTCTTATAGTTTTCTAAGTACAATTCTTTTAACTCCTTAGATAAAATGCCTTATTCCTAGGTATTTAATAGTTTTTGTTGCAATGGTGAATGGAGTTGTTTCCTTAATTTCTCTTTCTAATCTTTCATTGTTAGTATATAGGATTGCAAGAGATTTCTGAGCATTAATTTTGTACCCTACAACTTTACCAAATTCATTGATTAGCTCTAGTAGTTTTCTGGTGGCATCTTTAAGATGATCTATGTAGAGTATCATGTTATCTGCAGACAGCGACTGTTTTACTTCTTCTTTTCCGATTTGTATTCCTTACATTTCTTTTTCTTCTCTGATTCCTGTGGCTAGGGCTTCCAAAACTATGTTGAATAGAGAGTGGACATCCTTGTCTTGTTCCTGATCTTAGAGGAAATGCTTTCAGTTTTTCACCATTGAGAATGATGTTTGCTGTAGGTTTGTCATATATGGCCTTTATTATGTTGACGTGGGTTCCCTCTATGCCCACTTTCTGGAGAGTTTTTATCATAAACCATGTTGAATTTTATTAAAAAAACAAACGTTTTCTGCATCTATTGAGGTGATCATATAGTTTTTACTTTTCAATTTGTTAATATGGTGTATCACATTGATTGGTTTGCATATGTTGAAGAATCCTTGCACCCCTGGGATAAATCCCACTTGATCATGGTGTATGATCCTTTTAATGTGTTGTTGGTTTCTGTTGGCTAGTGTTTTGTTGAGGATTTTTGCATCCATATTCATGAGTGATATTGGTCTGTAATTTTCTTTTCTTGTAGTATCTTTGTCTGGTTTTGGTATCAGGGTGATCGTGGCCTCATAGAATGAGTTTGAGAGTGTTCCTTCCTCTGAAATATTGTGGAACAGTTTGAGAAGGATGGGTGTTAGCCCTTCTCTAAATGTTTGATAGAATTCACCTGTGAAGCCATCTGGTCCTGGACTTCTGTTTGTTGGAAGATTTTTAATCACAGTTTCAATTCCATTCCTTGTGATTGGTCTGTTCATATTTTCTATTTCTTCCTCGTTCAGTCTTGGAAGGTTATACCTCTCTAAGAATTTGTCCATTTCTTCCAGGTTGTCCATTTTATTGGCATAGAGTTGCTTGTAGTAGTCTTTTAGGATGCTTTGTATTTCTGTGGTGTCTGTTGTAACTTCTTTTTAATTTCTAATTTTATTGAATTTAGTCCTCTCCCTCTTTTTCTTGAAGTGTCTGGCTAAAGTTTTATCAATTTTGTTTATCTTCTCAAGTAATCAACTTATAGTTTTATTGATCTTTGCTATTGTTTTGTTTCTATTTCATTTATTTCTGCTCTGATCTTTATGATTTCTTTCCTTCTACTAACTTTGTGTTTTGTTTGTTCTTCTTTCTCTAGTTCCTTTAGGTGTAATGTTAAATTGTTTATTTGAGATTTTTCTTGTTTCTTGACATAGATTTTTATTGCTATAAAATTCCCTCTTAGAACTGCTTTGTTGAATCCCATAGATATTGGATCATTGTGTTCTTATTGTCATTTGTGTCTAGGTATTTTTTGATTTCCTCTGATTTCTTCAGTGATCTCTTGGTTATTTTGTAATGTATTGTGTAGCCTCCATGATTTTGTGTTTTTTATATTTTATTCCCCTGTAATTTATTTCTAATCTCTTGGTGTTGTGGTTGGAAAAGATGCTTGATTTGATTTCAGTTTTCTTAAATTTACCAAGGCTTGATTTGTGACCTAAGATGTGGTCTATCCTGGAGAATGTTCCATGTGCACTTGAAAAGAAAGTGTAATCTGCTGTTTTTGGATGGAATGTCCTATAAGTATCAATTAAACCTGTCTGGTCTATTGTGTCATTTAAATCTTGTGTTTCCTTATTAATTTTCTGTCTTGGTGATCTGTCCATTGGTGTAAGCGAGGTGTTAAAGTCCCCCAGTATTATTGTGTTACTGTCAATTTCCTCTTTTATAGCTGTTAGCAGTTGCCTTATGTATTGAGGTGCTCCTATGTTGAGCACATGTATATTTATAATTGTTATATCTTCTTCTTGGATTGATCCCTTGATTATTATGTAGTGTCCTTCCTTGTCACTTGTAACATTCTTTATTTTAAAGTCTATTTTATCTGATATGAGGATTGCTACTCCACCTTTCTTTTGATTTCCATTGGCATGGAATATCTTTTTCCATCCCCTCACTTTCAGTCTGTATGTGTCACTAGGTCTGAAGTGGGTCTCTTGTAGACAGCACATATATGGGTGTTGGTTTTCTATCCATTCAGCAAGCCTGTGTCTTTGGTTGGAGCATTTATTCTATTCACATTTAGGTAATTATTGATATGTATGTTCCTATGACCATTTTCTTAATTGTTTTGGGTTTGTTTTTGTAGGTCCTTTTCTTCTTTTGTGTTTTCCACTTAGATAAGCTCCTTTAGCATTTGTTGTAGAGCTGGTTTAGTGGTGGTGGATTCTCTTAGCTTTTGCTTGTTTGTAAAGCTTTTGCTTGTTTGTAAATCTTTTGATTTCTCCGTCAAATCTGAATGAGATCCTTGCTGGGTAGAGTAATATTGGTTGTAGATTCTTCCCTTTTGACACTTTAAATATATCATGCCACTCCCTTCTGGCTTGTAGAGCTTCTGCTGAGCAATCAGCTGTTAACCTTATGGGCATTGCCTTGTATGTTATTTGTCATTTTTCCTTTGTTGCTGTTAATAATTTGTCTTTATTTTTGTCAGTTTGGTTAGCAAAGTGATCACAGAATCCATGGGTATGCCCCTCTCAGACCTCCAACTGCAAGGAGGGGAATTGACCAATTCTTCCAGCTGCTATGCTCTGAAATCCATTGCTGCTCCCATGCTAAGAGTATGTTTGGGTGCCCCCTGGGCTGTGCCTCACCAATGCCTTAGTGCATCTGAGATTCTAAGGCAGGCACATTCCTGGAGACCCTGGATGCCTCTAATGACTAACCCTGGCTTGAGGACTCTCCAGTGACTTTGCCTCATTTTCCTTAAACTGCACATCAGTCTAGAAAGTTTTCATTTCCTTCCTTCCTTGACTCTTTCACTCAGAGTCATACTTTTATTGGTCTAACGACTCTCTCAGCCTTTTCCAACTTCCTCCTATTTTTGTCTCACAGACAGTTCTTTTATAAATCTTTGCATATTTAATCCCATTTAAGTGTCTGCTTCTCAGAGGACCCAGACTAACAAAGTCATAAAGCAGATCAGTTTGCTTTTGACACCTCAGTTCTCCTGTCTTGCCAAGACTTAAACTAAAATAATATCATAAACATTCTTATTTTCAATGATTTTAATTTAACACATTTTACTTAGTCATTTAAAGTTCCTATGTAAGAAATTTTTAAAAACTATTCTGTTGTATTTGATGGTCCATTAAACCCCAATGATCTCTAGGGAAGGTGTAAAGCTACTTCACAATCTCACAGGGGGCTTAAAATTTTTCTGTCACACTTGTAAACTATGCTATTTCTCTAACTAGTTTCAATTCTTATAGAATTTCAATTATAAGAATTCTTATAATTCAAATACTGTAATTATAACTACAATTGTTGAATTATTTAGTAATCTGACATGTAGAATAGGTTTTCTTCTTACTAACCTCTTCTTGTACAATAATAATTTTTGGCAGGAAGGTGGTATTTTTCACTTTAAAAGTAGAAATCAAAACTCTGTCTGACTTAATCTTCATTTTCTATTGCATATGACAGAGTCCTGTGTCCCTTTCCCTTGATGCAAATATCTTTTTTTTTTCCTAAGAGACACATGTGACCACCTTGTGATAGGACATATTACATTCTATGATAATTAAGTTTTTATAAGCAAATGACATTTCATCAGATCTAAACTCCTCTGCCTGACTTTCAAAGCTCTTTTTTTTTTAAGTGAAGTTACCTCTTTTTTTTTTGTACCCTCCTAAACTTTATTGTGTGTTTGAAGCTCCTCTCAAATTCCTCTCCACTGCTCCTCCCAACACAGTCACCAAACCCAAGCCTGGAATTCCCCATAGCATTTTATTAACTTTATCCACATGTGCTCACATTTCATGTGTCCTTTAGGACAGAGTTCATGTTCTTTTTCTTCCACAGAAATAACTCTGATCATGCTTACCTTCATTTACCCTTTCACTTCAATCATCTGTTAATTTCATTTGTGTTCCTGGTTATAAACTATGTTATATATTATTATTATTATACTATTCTAATAATATAATTATTAATATAATGAGTATAATTGTATATTTTATTAATTTAATAATATCATATTTTGCAATGACTTACCTGGGTCATGAATTATTTCATGTCTTCATGTTTTGATCATGTCTCTCACATTATGGTTGTGCAAGTTTAGGTATCTGCATATCAGAAATTAGAAAGCAACTGAACTGGGACTGGATTCCTCAATTACTTACCAGTTGTTTGACCTTGGATGACTTACTTAATCTCTCTGATCTTCTATTTTCTTATAAAATAATGGAGTTACTTCCTTTTAGGTTTTGTTTGTGGTCCAAATGAGATAATTCATGTAAACACATTTTCTACAGTACATTCCATTTATAAGTAAGTGACATATATTTCACTGTTTTCCTTCTATCCTATACATGAGCTTTTTAAAAGACTGGAATTGTGGTTCTTTGGGTTCTTAAATGTGATCATGACGTAGTACCATATAAATATTTAGTGTATCTTTTTCACTTGTAATATTAAATTCTGTATTTGATCTTGACAAATATGGCAGACACCATATAGGAACAGATATTTCTCCCTTTTATCTTTCTTTCCTTCTTTGAATAATAAATTAGAAATTACTCCTGAATTGAATGTGATCCACAGAATATTTATGCAAAGGCAGCAAATCAAATTTGTCCCTCTCCAAAATAATGCAATTCCATAGAAGTACCAAGGTTTGAAAGATGAATGCAGTTATGTTTCGGTATGAAAGACTTGATTAACTGATAGTATTATACCAAGAAAAAAGATGTGAATTTTAAATAGAACACAACCAAAATTTTTATTAATTTTACCATTTGTTCCATAGTTAAAGAGTATGTATAAGGAATCTCTCGTTCCTAGGTCAGCTTTTATCTATTTAACTTAATTCTCAGACATATTCTGTCCACGTTGTTGTTCATTTGGTCCTTATAACTATGGACCTAAGAGAAAGAGAGAGACCCTTGGAAAACCAGAGTCTATGCCTCTAATTTCAAGAAGAAACTCTGATAAACTCTTCTTGGATATTGTCCTATTCATGCATCAATCATTTTGGCCAAGAGAATAGGATACTTTGGCAACCTATGATTTTACTCCCATCAGCATAATAGGGTGAAAGGAGAAGTTCCCTAAAGGTTCAAATGTTGGATAAAAAGCAGAATATATCTACTACAAAAGTTCTCATTTAAAAAAATGGAGAATGATAGTTCTCACTAATAAGGTAGCTTGGTGGCTAATAGTTTCCATAAATACCATATTTGAAGTTTTGATTTAAAATGAAATGACAATAAAGTATGATTGGCCTGAAAATTATAATAAGTTATTTAATTTTGGGTGACAGACATGTTTTATAATGCCTTGTATCTATAGTAACTATAAATGTGTAAATAGTATACATCTGAGCTAACTCAACATTGGCATGCTTTCGTACCCTGTCTTTCAAAGTCACTAATATATGGACCATATTAAGGAAAATAATTTTTATGCCCTCTCTCATGGTGACTTTGTTTTTGTTACAGTGTCACTCAACTATGTACGGACACAAAATGACATAGAAAACACCTATAGGATTTACCATGTCTCAGACTTTAAGATCTTTCCATATAATAATATATTTAACCCTGAGAGGAGCTTTCTGAGTTTAGTGCTGTTACTGCCCTATAGTACAGATGAAAACATTGAAAAAGAGAGAGGCTAAGTAACTTGAACAAGGGCGTGCACCTGGTGATAGGCAGTCTGGCTCTCTCTAGAATCTACATGCCTAAGCACTCTGCAACACTGGTATTAAATATAACTGTATGCATATAGCTTATACATAATTATAAAACAAAAACCCAGTTACAAATAAAATACAAAACTGAAAAAATTAATAAATGACCTCCTAACCAGTCTTTGTACTTCCCACTTGTCCTCCCCATCAGTCTATTCTCAACATAAAAGCCCAAGTAACCATATGTAAGTCAGAACATATCAGTACTCTATTTAAAATTGTGTATTATTGTTCTCCCCAAAAAACACACTTAAACTAAAATTGAAAGTTATTATTATGTCCTAAAGACCTTATATGATCTGACATCACACTAACTCAAAATCCTACCGCTCTTTCTCTCACTAAACACACTCCAGACACAATGGCATAGTAACTTACTGTTCATTAAACATGCCAGGACTGCTCCCAGAGTGGGCCCTTTGGACTAGTTGTACTTTCTTCCTGGTTTGCTCTTTCCCTAGAAACCTGTGTGAGGAGTAAGCACCCATATCATTTTTTTTTCTGAAGTATATCCAGTTTACCCAGTTCAGTTTATTAAAATGACCATCTCTTTCCTGCAGCATTACAGTATCTTATTTTTTTCTTTATTTGGCCGTAGATCAAGAACACGTGTGGGTCTATTTCTGGACTTTATTCTATTGATTCATTTGTCTTAGCCACAGGTGTCTCTTTTATTTCCTAATTAATATTCAAGTTCTGTAGGGTGATACCACTTTTAAAATCAAAATATGTGAAATTTGTTTTATTTAATTTGGTGGGGCAAGTTTAACACAGATAGTTTATTGCCCAATAAGGCAGTAGAATAGATAATATGTATCTTTTGCCTAGTGTCCTAGTCATTTCTTTTATGGAATCACTGAAACAAAATGAGTTCCTATATAAATAGCTAGGAAGTCACTGATAGGATTCTTCCTGAAGTATAATGGTTTATGGACTTGGGTCCTGCTTTAAGGGATAGTAATGCAATACTGGAGAAATTCAGAGGCAGCTTGAAATGGTTTTCTATTTTAACTCCAGAGCAGAGGTTGACAACCTATTGCCATGGCCCAAATCTTGCTGGTCAGCTGGTTTTGTAAATAAAGTTTTATTGGTTCCTTTTATGCTACAGTGGCAAAGTTCAATAGTTGTAAAAGACATTTTATGACACATAAAGCCTAAACTATTTACTGTCTGGCTCTTTATACAAAATGTTTGTCAACCCCTGCTCTAGAAAATCTACACATGATCTTCTAAAAGAACTATTTTTACTATAGCTGTGCTAGGAGCTTAAGTAGGCCATATTGCTATATTGGTTCCTAGATGCATTATTGAGAAATTAATATGGAGCTTTCCTAACATTGAAATCTATATAAACTGTTCAGGGGAAAAGATATACTACAAGTCTTTCGAAAGCTGTTGAGCTAAGCAGATTATTGCCTAGAGCTACTGCAAGGAGTTTCTAACTATGGGATCTGCTATCACCTGCCATGGATGAAATTGCCAGTGGGAGTCACTGTCCTTGGGAGTAGCTTCTGGTAAATGGGAAAATGTTGCCATTGATAATTACTTGCCAATAAGAACCACAGCTAATGGAAAAATCAGCTCTTGAAAATAAATATCAAGAGACTTTTCTAGGAACCACTAAGATAGATACCCCTTAGAGCAGAAGACAAATTTCTAGACTTACTTTTTGTGAATGTTCTAGAAGTAAGATTCCAAAGACCTATTGGAATATGGGAGAGGGTTGATATTAAGTATATGTTACTCTAGTAATTCAAAGTAAAGAGAGGTGAGTGATTAAATCTAGAGTAGACTAAAGCCCTTGGAAGGGGGACTTGAGAGTCAGACGTAAGATTTAAAAAAAAAAAAAAAGTTTCCCAAGGATATTTTCTGGAGTTAAAATGAAAAAGTAGAATGAAGGATTAAGTATCAGATAGGAACTAATTGAGGCTGGATAGGTTTGAGGACAAGAAAGATACATCTTGGACAATGATCATTAACATCAGTAGATACCTGACACTTTCTTTGCTGTCTGCTAAGTGTTTTGAATTGTGTTTTAAGGTATTGGGTTGACTTTGACCTTATGAGTGAAGATAGAGACTGTGGATATTTTAGATTAATCACTAAAAATTCCATTTCTGGTATGGTGGAATAAGCTTCTAACAGTCCAACCCACCCACAGATCACATTTATAAACTCTGAACTGTATATATATATATATATATATATATATATATATATATATATATATATATATATACACACACACACACACACATCCATAATATATATGTGGATTTATATGTGGATATATATGTGGATATGTGTGTGTGTATGTGTGTGTATATATATATATATATATATCCAGAACCTCTGTAGAAGCAGATTTGAGAGAGAAATCAAAACTTGGAAGACAGGACTGGTATGGATTGAGCTTTCATTAGTTCCCTGACTGGGGATTGAACCCCGGCCATATGGCAGTGAAAGCACCGAGTCCTGACCACTGGACCACCAGGGAGTTCCCAAGCTTTCAATTTTTAAGGGCAGTACATGTAAGGGTAGGTTGCAGTCACAGTCAGCTACAAAATGACTAAATCTATGACAGAAAATCTTTCTTCTTAGCACCCAGAAAAATCCTAGGGTAATCACTGGGGCTGGAAATGAAGATGGAGGGTCATCCCACAAAAGAGAAATCCAGAGAATGAAACTCCAAAATAAGACTACAAACCTTACTCAAATCTCAGGCTGACAAGAGATTCAAGCATGCCAGTGGCAGACTCAAAGCAGCTTACAGCTAAATCTGAAAGAACTAAATTGAGATTATGGCTGTTTCCCACCATAGTCTAGACAGAATATGCAATTTTGGCCTAACCATTAATTACTTGCTAAACAAACTAGTAATATTCTTTGGAATACTACAGAATGCAGAATCTCTACAGCATGACATTTGCAATGACGCAAATTCAATTCATACCTGTTTCATATTCAGAGGAAAAAAAAATACTATCAACAGAGGCCAATCCTGAGATGACCCAGATCTTGTAGTTTCATTCAAGGACTTTAAGTCAGTTAACACAGATATGTAATAAATAAACCTAGTAAATAAACACATAGGAAATCCAAGCAGAGAGATAGAATCTATAAACTATAGAACTGAAACATACATATCTGAAAAAATTATTGGATAGGCTTAATAGAATAATGGAAATGACAAAGGAAATAATCACTGAAGTTGAAGGTAGATCAACGTGAAAACAGAAAAAATATTTTAAAACTATCAACAGAGGTTCAGTGATCTATAAGACAATATCAAAACGTTTAACATATATGTATTTGGAGTCCAAGATGAGATGAAAAAGTCAAAAAAATTTTTTTGAAGAAATAGTGGCTGAAAATCCAAATCTGCAGATAATTTACTGAAAACCATTTACAGATTCAAGGAACTCTGTGAATCTGATTACTTACACTAAAGAGAAAGGATAACAAAGTTTCCTTTGTTGCAACAGGATACTTTGGAAACCTGGAATACTTTAAGTTGCAGCTCATGGTAAGGTACAGCATTGCCAGGGAGGAGCATGGTATTCGAGAAAAGGCATTATATGGTTTTTTAGTTGTCGTTTTTAGTTTCAAAAAAGTTCTCCGGAGTCATAAGCTGTAGTTTGTACAGCATGTTGAAAATCACCAAAAATCTTACTTCACAAAATTTCATGCTCTATTTTTTATCTCAAAATCATTTCTAGGAATCATTAGACTTTGGTTAATGTCTGTAACACTTTCTGGTACAATGGACCCAGAATATATCTGCTCGTTGTTACTTTTCTTCACGTTGTTAAAATATACGTGAAAATTATATCTTGTTATTAAAACATTCTTGTATTATTTTATGTTTGATCTCCCCATGTATAACTGTGTTTCCTATTTTTGGAAATTCAACTTAACTAATAAGCTATACTAGTTATTTACTTCTTTTACACAGTCTTTCATTTACAATTAATAACTATTACTAGTGAGCATATTTCTATTTCCTAGTATCTTTCCAATTACTTTTTAAATTAAATGTATACTGACTTTCATGGTTAGCATTCTGGTTATTCATAATTTAGTACCTTGAAGAAATTTTGTGCCATCTTAATATTTCTATCAAGTTTAGTAGAATATCTTCGAATGGTACTTATTTTGCCTCCTATTGCAGCAGGAATGAAATGATTCTGTGCCAATTATGTACAAATAATTTGTCATGATTATATAAACAGGCATAGTCATAGGTACAATATGACTTCCATGTTCTGAGTTAAGACTATCAGAAGTAGTGATTTATAGGACTTCTTAAATTCTCTGATGGTAATGAAGTCACATAAATTGTACTCATGTAATATTCAGTTTATATGTTCCTGTACTAGTATGTACCAGATGGTTATCATTCCTTGTTAAATACATAATTAAGATATGACTTTATCTAATTTTTAAAAAGAAATCAAAATACATATGGAAAGTGACTGAGGACCTGATTAATGCTTTTAATTCTGGTACAGCTCAATTCAAACTTTAATATATTGAGACATTTAAAGTTATTAGGGAGGTGATTGATATAATCTGTAGGGCTGAGTCTGTACTTGTTTCCCTTTAGCAGCTGAAGAGCAGAGGGAGGTATACTTCTTTTTATTAGATATTTACAGGAGATACTTCTATCTTTAATATAATATAGAAAGCCAAGAATTGGTAAATCAAGAATTCTTTCTTGCAAAAGTGTCACGTTTGACTTACTTTTTATGGAACTTTTAAGTTTTGTCTTTTTGAATTTCATATTACCAAATATAAGAAACAAATTCATTAGTATCAGAAATAAACATCCTCAGGGACGTTCCTGGCGGTCCAGTGGTTAAGACTCCACACTTCCACTGGAGGGGACACAGGTCTTCGTTGCTGCAGGTGGGCTTTCTCTAGTTGTGGCGAGCAGAGCTACTCTTCATTGTGTTGTTTGTGTGCTTATTGCGGTGGCTTCTCTTGTTGTGCAGCATGGGCTCTAGGTGCACGGGCCTCAGTACTTGCATGTGGGCTCAGTAGTTGTGGCATGTGGGCTCAGTAGTTGTGGCACACGGGCTCTAGAGTGCAGGCTCAGTAGTTGTGGCTCATGGGCAGCATGTGAGATCTTCCCGGACAAGGGCTCAAGCCCATGTCTCCTGCATTGGCAGGCGGATTCGTAACCATTGTGCCACCAGGGGAGTCCATAGCTCATAAGTTTTAATCCCGACACTTAAAGTTATTAATCATAAAATGTTAGATCAAATTTTTTCTACAAATTACAGTATTTTTTGGCTAACTACATTGGAAACAATATGTAAAAACATTGGATTTGATGAACTACAAGCATGGAGCTTTGTATTTCTTAAATATAAATTGAGAATAGAGAATCAGACACACACACTTTAATGAGCAGAAAATATTTTTTACATTTCCTAACAAGAAACTTTATAGAACATTTTCTGAATAAAATCAAATAAATATGAAGATAATAAAATAAACTGTTTAGACATTGAGAATTAGTTACAACCATTCTTCTAGGGTCAAAGAGAAAATAAAAGCTAAAACTATAAATTATATAAACTGTGATAAACATTAAAATCCCTAATGGCAAAACCTTGAGGACACAGTAAAAACTGTACTCCAAGGATTAACTGGAGGATTATTGTTAGAAATAATCTAGGAATAATTTTTATAAATACAATTAAAAATTTGAAAATAAGCTTCAAGTCAAAAAATTTTCTGAAAGGAAAACAAAGGTAGAGGTCATATACAACCTGAAATAAAAACTTAGTATAAAGCTACAGTATTGAAGATAGTGGATATTCATATAAGGTAGGCACATAGATCAATGGAACAGAAATGAGGATCCAGAGATAAACTCACACGTTTACGATCGATTGATTTTTGACAAAGGTAGCAAGACAATGAAATGGGGAAAGGTTTGTTTTTTGTTTTTCTTTTTGCTTTTCAACAAAGGTACTAGGAAAATTGTATGGACATAAGCAAATAAACAAATTTAGAGTCTTACCTTCTGCAAAAATGAGTTCAAAATAGATACACAAGTGTAAGGAGGTAAAATTATAAAACTTGGAAGAAAATGAAGGAGAAAATTTTCAAAATGTTGTATTAGGCAAAGATTTCCTAGATAATATACCAAAAGTACAAGCCATAGAAGAAAATAAAAGATAAATTGTACTTCATTAAAAGCATGAAAAGACAAGCCAAAGACTTGGAGAAATATTTTCCTATCATTATATCTGATAAAGGAATTGTACCAAGAAAAAATTAATAACTCACCATTTAATAATAAGCCAAACAATCTAATATAAAGATAGTCCAGTGCTTTAACAGACATTTAATGAAGGTATACCAATGAGAAACACCTAAAGGGGTGTTCCACATTATTAGTCACCAGAGAAATGCAAATTAAAATAATGAGATGTCATTACTCACCCCCCTAAAATGGCTGTAATCTAAAAGACAGATAATACCAACTGTTTGAGGAGGAAGTAGAAAAATTGTACCGCCATACATGAATATTGTGAATGTAAAATGATAGAGCTATTTTGAATAACAGTTTGACAGTTTCTTAAAAAGTTAAATATCCATTTACCATAAACCCAGCAATTCCACTCCTAGATATCTCCCCAAGAGAAATGAAGACATTATGTAGACACAAAGGCTTGTACACTAATGTACATAGCAACATTATCCATGATAGTTGAAAGTGGGGAAATATCAAATATTAATTAATTGACAAATGGATAAACAAATGTGGAATATTCAAACAATGGAATACTATTCATCAATAAAAGGAATAGAATTATAATATATGCTCCAACATGGATGAATTTCCAAAAATGATGAATGAAAGAAGTCAGACCATCAAATACCAAATATTGTATAAGTCCATCTATATGAAATGTTTAGAAAAAGGCAAACTTACAGAGAAAGAAAGCAGATCAATGTTTAAAGGATCTGGGATTGGGATTTGCAAAGATTACAGATGGGCGTGATAGAATTTTGGGGAGTGATAGAAATGTTCTAAAATCAGATTGTGGTGATGGTTATATGACTATGAATTCATTTTAGATTATTATCTTATATACTTATAATGGTGAATTATATGTTATAAAATTATTTTTCACTAAAGGTGTTAAAGAATGAGCTATATCTTAATAAATTAAATTAAAAAGAAAAACATGCAATCATAATAAAGGAAGTAAGAAGCCTGAGCTAGTAATGATGAATTAAATTTAAAAATTTTTAAAAAGATCAGTTATATAATTTTGCAGACACCATTAAGGGAAACAAAATAAAGCCAAAATAAGCTACATTATGGATTAGAAAGATTATGACAATATAATAATATTCTAGTATTAACCCAAGAAAATTTGGAAACTAGGAAGAAAAAAATTCTTAAAGTTTGGAAAAACTTATTAAAGATTTACCATTATGAACAAATAGAAGTGTTTGATATTTTTATGGCTTTTTTTTAACATTAGGTGAAATAGGTTATTCCATTGCTATTAAAATGCAGACTATGAGACTAGAGGACAATAAACTCAATTCATTTTGTAAATAATGTTAATACTAATAACTTGGTGAAAAAATGAAAACTATAAACAAGTTTCCCTTATGACTGAAGATGCCAAGATTGTAAAAAAAGTAAAAGTACATCAAATTTAATAGTGCAATAAGACTATTATTTGTGATTAAGTATACTTATTACAAAAGTACAGAGATGCTTATATATTAGAAAAACAAATAGTATAAGTTATGAAAACAAATTATAGGAGGGAAGCATATAATTACATAATAGATTCTAAAAAATAATTTAATTCACTTCAGTGCCTATTTAGTGGAGAAATGATTAGCTAATATATGTGGTTGGCATTATTGGAGATTTATAAGAAAATCAAAAACAAAACTGACAGATACTTTTCATCATGCTAAAAATAATTTTTAAATGGGTTAAAAATCTAAATGTACTTTTATATGTTAATTTTTATCTTATATATAATGAATATGCTTTATATTTGGATATACCATATATATTTGTATATGTATGATCTAAATGTTTATATACACACACATACATGCATATGTATTTATTTTGAAAAACTAGGAGATAATATTTGTGTAACATTGTCATGGTGAGATGGTCTTAACAAAGACAGGGAAATAAGAGACAGGGAAAAGTAGATATGTTTGACTATATAAAAATATAAATTAAAAATATAGACCATAATATATCATAAACAGTAAAAAGAAAAATCTTGACTAAGAAAAATATTTTGATTATAAATTAGAAAGCATTAATATCCTTAGTATACATGAAGGGGTCTTAAAAATAATTTTAAAAGTAAACAATTCATCCATAAAACAGCCTAATTAAAAGAAATAAAAACATTTGAGAAATAAAGATATGACTTTAAACCTCATTTATGATCAGGGATATATGAAATAAAACAATAGGCTGCCTTGTCTCACTGTTTACATGAACAAAAATGAGGAAGAAACAAGTTATAGCATCATGTTATTGAGTATATGGAAATGTAGGTTGTGATAGGAAATAAACTGGCAGTTTCTATTCAAATTAAAATTTAACCCATAATTCCACTTTTGAACATATCTTACAGAAATAAAAACAACACTTCAAATAGGTATATATTTTTAAAAATATTTTTCTAGTGTTAAACAAATTAGCAGAACAACAAAATAAAACAGAAAGCAACCTGAGTGTCCCTAAAAAAGCTAAGTCTGAAATACATGGTACATCTCTTCTATGGACTGTTATGTAGCCTATAAAAAGAGTGAGAGCTAAATCTGTTTTTCTACAGTGAGAAACATGATGTTACAGATGCATAGAACACCTGGATAAAATGAGAAATCTACACATTATGCTGGTCGTTTCAGGGAGTGGGAAAGGAGGGCAAGTGGTAAAATATTATCTTTTCCTTTAATCTTCTTAAATTTCACTTGTTACAAAGAACTTGAATTATAATTGTACTTTAAAAAAGTAACAATGGAAATTTAAAAGAAAAAAATATATATATTGTGTTTAATTACATATCATAGAATTATTATCCCTGAATCATAATTCTGCTAGTACATCAGTATAGAGATTATTTCTTAATATTTAGGTGAGAACCATTTCCTTCTGTTTTTGAGATTAATTCTGTAAACTCATTTCTAGTAATGGCACTCTTCCCCAAATCAAAGGTTTAACAAGGGAGATGCAAGTAGAATAATAATGAAAACACAAAGCAATACAACAGCAACAAAAAATTTCTAACTTCCAATAACAGCTCAGTTTAGAAGAGGGTTTATATCTTCAGAACAAAAGCATTCCTTCTTGACTTTCTAACCAGTCAAAATCTGTGTAGTCTACAGAAAATCTGTGATGTTATTCCCATAAAACTACCCTTTACTGCTTCTGCCTCCATTAGATTTCCTAAGCACTGATGTTTTTTTTTTTTTTTCTTTTTGCGGTATGCGGGCCTCTCACTGTTGTGGCCTCTCCCATTGCGGAGCACAGGCTCCGGATGCGCAGGCCCAGCGGCCATGGCTCACGGGCCCAGCCGCTCCGCGGCATATGGGATCCTCCCAGACCGGGGCACGAACC
The DNA here is from genome assembly GCF_025265405.1 of Mesoplodon densirostris. Taxonomy (NCBI): domain Eukaryota; kingdom Metazoa; phylum Chordata; class Mammalia; order Artiodactyla; family Ziphiidae; genus Mesoplodon; species Mesoplodon densirostris. Next base: position 182,622,924 of record NC_082661.1, read on the forward strand.
CGTATCCCCTGCATCGGCAGGCGGACTCTTAACCACTGCGCCACCAGGGAGGCCCCATATGATATTCTAAACTCAAGAAATAAATAAATGATTAATTAAATTCCCAACATTTTCAGAATTTAACAATGTACCATTCAGTTGGATAAAAGTATAAAATTATGAGATTAAATAAGCAAAAATAAGTCCTGCATAAAGTTATATAATTGACTGAAAATTAATTTTCTTGCATATCCATGGAAATAAGACATAAACATTATGTGATCTGATCTCAATTTTTTAAAAAATTGCTTGGCCTACTTTTTTTAAAAAATTATTATTATTATTATTATTTTCAGTATGCAAACCTCTCACTGTTGTGGCCTCTCCAGTTGCAGAGCACAGGCTCTAGATGCGCAGGCTCAGCGGCCATGGCTCACGGGCCCAGCCGCTCCATGGCATGTGGGATCTTCCCAGACCGGGGCACGAACCCATGTCCCCTGCATCGGCAGGCGGACTCTCAACCACTGCGCCACCAGGGAAGCCCCGCTTGGCCTACTTTTAATAAATTCCATTCTGCTCTTGGTTCTATGCATAAACTATAAATAGAGCTCTTAGGGGTGTTATATTAAAAAAAAGAAATCACAATAATGTAATGAATTCATGACATAACAAAAAGAGATTGCCTTAACAAAAAAATTAAGAAGGATTTTATAAGGGTATGGAATTTTTTTTTATTCATTCAAATGCCCCTTAGTGGTAAAAGAGTACAGTCTTGGAACATACTGTATGACATATTTTAAACTTGTAATTAAGTAATTAATTTACAATTTTGCCATCTTTTTAATTAGACCCCTAAATCAACATTACATTTCCACATTAGAACTGAAATACGGTCTAACATTCAAGATAAATTAGACTATAACAGTTATATCATATATATATTTAAAATTCATATTATGAAGTTGAGATGACAAAGGGAATGGAATAAGTGGAAAGAACCAGTCCTGGAACCACTGGGGGTTAAAGTATTCTTTTGGTAGTTTAATTGGGATTCCAGTGGTCAACCCCTCCTCCCTCTCCATCCTTAGAATTCTCTTATAGAAATGTTTTAAAAGGAATTAGAGAAAGTAATGAAGCATAAGAAAGCCATTCCATTTATCTTTGTTTAAGTCATTATAGCCATTTAAATTAAATTTGATTTGTAGCAGCTTTAAATATTTTAGTTTTACTGAATTAATTATAAGTAAGAAACAAGATTTGTGACAGAACTACTGTGCTTAATAGACAGAGGGAAGATATGTTTAACTACCAAGTCAAAAAGTGGCAGTTTTACTTTATCAGTGCCCTAAGTTCCTTTCCTGGGACTCTAACTTTTCAGAAAGAAACTTTAAAAAATTATAGATCAGTTAGCTCTCTGAGCAAAATAGAAAGCATGGTTGTAATGCTTCAAAACCCCCTTGTATTTCAGTAGCTATTACTTGATGTCTTTATATCAAGCTTTTAGAACACTGAAAAAACTCCATACATTTTTGATACTGTAAGCATATTTCAATCAATAATTCATATATATTCCAATTTTCAGGATAGCAAATTTCTGTTAAATGATTCATATTTTTATAACTGAGTTCCATAATACTGTTGGGTGGTATATTCCATTAGGGAGAAAATGAGCACTTATGTATTAAAATATTTTCCCCCAGAATACTCAAAATAAAATAATATATTACATTATCATAAATTCAGGTGGTTTAACTGCTTAACTTGGCTTGCTATTCTGTCAGTAAAACAAGTAATCAGAAGGACTTGGAACAATTTACTAAGTGTTATCACCATCTTAAAAAAAAAAACAATTCTAAATTTCCCTCCTCTGCAATTCACTTTTCTTTCCATATGGTTGTTTTATTTATTTTTATATGCTTCTCTTTTTTCTAAATAATTTCTGCCAGTAGTATCTATAGTATTCAAATTAAATGGGGGAAAATAGTACAAAAAAACCCAAGTGTGACACATTGTTGTCAGATCCTTAATCCTTATAATGTATCATTCTCTACCTGTTATTTATGGTAGTTGAGTTACTATCACAGTGTCACAGAAAGAGTTCCATGTTGGAGTCACACAGATCTTGCATAAATCCTGGCCCCAAACTAACTCTACCAGTTCTTAGCAGAATGACAGGATAAATTTTCTGATCTTCAGCTTCCTGTGAGTCTGTAATGTGCAGAAAATGCTACCAATGACTGGTGCATGATAGGTAAGGAACAAAATTGTTTCCCACTCTTCTCAATAGTTTAATAAACTGATAGCTGTCTAGAGGTTGTTAGATTGTATACATGATATTTGTTAAACTGGGCACAGTACTAAATAGGTACTACTAGGCTTTGGTAGAGAGATCCAAGTATATAATAAGTTGCATGAACAAGATACTTAGTGTACTGTACTGTTAAAAAAAATAACTCACTTCCTGTGATGTAGTTTATACATATCTAAAAGAAGTCAGAGGACAATTTCATAACATTATCAAAAGGGAGGTCATGTGGTTGAAACCCCCTCAAGAGGCAGGATTTTATACATTCAGGGAAAAAAAATCTTGTTAGTTCATCACAGACATTGCTTTAGTTGATGGAACACTGAGTATTAATAATTAAACTCATTAGAAAATAAAGGCTATAAACCGTGATTTTATGTTTTAATTTATAATAAGAAATATGTAACTCTCAAGAAGACTTACAAGTTCCCACAAGTTTCACTTATTATATGTTTTCCAACTAAAGGAAAACTACACAGGAAACCAAATTATTAGAAGATTGTTTGATGAAAATAGAAACAAATTCAAAGCAGTTGATTATATGTGGATTTTACTAATTATATCAACTTTAATAACCTGGATGTCCATCTTCTCTATAAGGAAACATCTGCCTTAAAATACACATTATTTTCAACTTCTCGGCAGTATTTACATTGGAAAGCAATTTTTTTTTCCAGTGACTCCCTAAGTTCAATTTAAATCAACTCTTCTTTTTTTTTTTTTCTTTTTGCGGTATGCGGGCCTCTCACTGTTGTGGCTTCTCCCGCTGCGGAGCACAGGCTCCGGACGCGCAGGCCCAGCGGCCATGGCCCACGGGCCCAGCCACTCCGCGGCACGTGGGATCCTCCCAGACCGGGGCACGAACCCGCATCCCCTGCATCGGCAGGCGGACTCCCAACCACTGCGCCACCAGGGAGGCCCAAATCAACTCTTCTTATGTTTAACAATATTTTATTTGGGTAATTTATCACTATCAGATAAGGAAATGGTCCCAAGTGTTACATAATCAATCTATTGGAATGCTAGAAAAATTAATAAAATTTTCATCAATATTCAACTGTACCTCATCCCTTAAAATCTCACTTTATGTATCTCTGAGTCAAGCTAGGCTAAGTTTGTTTTAGGTTTGAAATTTTCTTTGCAACTGACAATTTCTTATGTCTCTAATCTGAGCAATTATGTGTTCATTCTACAGTTTATATGTTAAACTGTCTGAGGGCACCTTATTTTTTTAAATCTCAAATTCTGAGAAATCATCTCTTTGTTGTTCTTTGTATCACTAATAACATTCTTTAGTGTAAATTTATAATCTCATGAATTCCCCAGATTTTCAATAATAAACTAATTACCATTAAACAAACTACACTGCAAATAAAAATCTTTGTCTTAAAATGTTCTGTCTAATGCTCTTAGATTATCATCTCCCCTAACCCCAGCTTCTCCTCAACTACCATCACCACCAACAGCAATAAGAATAACAAATTCCTTTAAAATAAAAAATGCACACACACACACACACACACACACACACACACAAAGAAGCATGACCTAAGAGAGGAGATGCTTCCCATCAACCATCCAAGAGACTGAAAAGTCAAAATCCACTTCTGTTATAACCAACTGTTTAAAAATATCAGTTGACCCTTTCTTACACAGAAGTTCAAAAAATGAGCTGGTCATATTTCTCTTTTAACCATGCAGTGTGGGGTTTGCAGGGTAGGACAGAATATTCCTAGATGCCTATTCAGGTTTGTTGTTCAACAGTGGCCAATAAACAATGGTTATTTTATTGTCAAAGAGGGCAAATACATGAAGACAAATGTAACCCTCAATGCCTGATGCCTTTATGGATCAGGCTTAAATCATTAAAAAAAGAGTAATTTATAGAAAGTATGATATATATCACTTGGAGGACATGCTAAGTGAAATAAGTCAGAGAAAGACAAATACTGTATGATATGACTTATATGCGGAATCTAAACAGTACAACAAATTAGCGAATATAACAAAAAATAAGCAGACTCACAGATTTAAAGAACAACTAGTGGTTACCAGTGGGGAGGGGAGAGGGGCAAGATAGGAGTGGGAGAGTGGGAGGCATAAACTATTGGGTGTAAGATAGGCTCAAGGTGTACTGTACAACTTGGGGAATATAGTCAATATTTTATAATAACTGTAAATGGAAAGTAATCTTTAAATAATGTATAAATTTTTTTTTAAATTTTAAAAAAGTGTGGTATATATCTCTTTTCCTCGGGTTCATTGTGAGTATTATGAAATGTCAGGAAACTGAATTTTTATCTTAATTTTCTCTTTTGCTCTTGGATTAGTCACACCCTTAAAATGTATCTAAAAATTAAATTTCCTTCTCATAGTTTATTGGTTCTTACCATACTTCTCTGGAAATAATTGGAAGGAGGAGGGGATTTAACTAAATAAAAATCACACTTCCTCTAGCTCTGATTTTGATGTGAAAATTTGAAAGATGAGTAACAGATAGTATGTCTTTCTTTAGAACTTCCAGGGTCTCTCTGTATTGTCTGGCAGTGAGTTAGCTGGAATATTGGTCTGTATCCTGCAGACAAAGGAGCGACTACTCAAAACATCAGCTTCTCCCAAAGGTCTACAGTGCTTTAAGCATGGTTAGCAAACACCCTGGACATCCATCATGCAATTGCAAGATCCTTTTACTCACTAATAAGGCTCCTTTCAGAACCACAAAATCCCCTACTGCAACATGCCCCTTCAACCCTCCTGGGTCCTCACTAAATTACTAGGAAAAGAGCAGGAAGACAGAACCCCTTTCCTAGGGCTCAATCCGGAGTATTCCATCCTTGTCTGATCCAAACATCATGTTAGGGATGACTCAAGACTGGGGCTTGCTGTCTCTGAGTTCCTCCTAGAGCTGTGCAATGCTTGCGGTGTCTCTCCATGCCCTTCACTTGACAAATACATGAGCACCTTGAAAGGGATCATTGTGCTTCTCTATTCTAGTATGAGAAATATTAAAATTTAAATGTTTTAAATAATTTTTTTTTTTTTTTTTTTTTTTTTTGCCGTACGCGGGCCTCTCACTGTTGTGGCCTCTCCAGTTGCGGAGCACAGGCTCCAGACACGCAGGCTCAGCGGCCATGGCTCACGGGCCTAACCGCTCTGCGGCATGTGGGATCCTCCCAGACCGGGGCACGAACGCATGTCCCCTGCATCGGCAGGCGGACTCTCAACCACTGCACCACCAGGGAAGCCCCTAAATATTCTTTATAGAAATAGAGATAGGAAAAAGGAGGGGACTTCTCACTCTCCAAATTTGAATCTAATTTGTAACACCTGAAAAAACCAAAGTTGGGTAAACTCTGAACACTCATAAACAGATTTTCTTTTAACTCATTAGCAAGTTTGTGTTATAAATAACTAATCAAAATAAGAGTATTGTAGTTAAGGAGGACCTTTCATTTTACAGAGGAAAATCTAAGTGAGTACATGTTGTGAGCCGTTCATGTGCGATATGAGTGGCTCTCACAAGCTCTAACAAAATGCCAGCAAGGTATAAATGGCATCACGGGTACTCTTGCCCATAAATCTATTCAGATTGATAGCCTTAGGACTGAAAAACATATAGTGTGAGGAAATACAGTGTGAATTAATGGAAATTGTACTCCACTGAAGTAAGAAAGGGGGAAATACAGTTTTATTTCTTGCCCATCATTTCTGTATCATGATATCTCTAAGTGTGCAACCATAAATCTGAGATGAATCTCAGGAAATGATGTAAAAGATTTCATTGTTAATCTGTCAGATTTTAGGTTTCCTTTCTTTCAGTCAGTAGGGAGAAAATCACACAGGGCAGAGGAACAGAATATGACTAGAAAACCTGGGGGAGCTTTGGCTTTTCTGGTCGTTCAGTATAGAAATTTGAAATTGTAAACAAATGAAGATTAATTTTAAATTACTGTCATTGAGAGAGAGTATAAAGATCCAGATGTTTGATCCTTGTACATTAGTCCTGGAAATGAGGCTTTTGATAACTAAATGGGAAAAATACATAAAAAATTGTGCTAAATAAGCCTGCTGTTATTTTCTCTGCTGTAAGAGTTCCTGTATAGCTCGTGCCCGGTTCCCCCCTATTATTAACATATTTTATTAATATAGTACTTTTTTTAAAATGAAGAAACATTTTATTTCTTCATTTTCAGAGGATAATTTTTCTGTTTATAGCATTCTAGGTTGGCGTTTTCCTTTTTTTTTTCTATAAACACTTTAAATATTTCACTCTACTTTTCTCTTCCTGACATGGTTTCTGGTAAGAAGTAACCTGAAATTCTTATTCTTTTCCCTCCATAAATAAAGGGTTTTATTCTTCTAAATTGTTTGAGATTTTGTTCTTTATCTTTGGTTTTCTGTAATTTGAATATGATATGCCTAGATTTAGTTATTGGTGTTTATCCTACTTGGTATTCTCTGAGATTTTTGTTTTGCTGTCATTAATTATTGAAAATTATCAGCCATTATCACTTAAGATGTTTCTTCTGCTCTGTTTTCTCTTTCTTCTCTTTCTCTAATTATCTGTTTATTATACCTTTCTAATTGTCCCACAGTTCTTGGATGTTTGTGGTTTTTTCCCCCATTCTTTTTTCTCTTTGCATTTTAATTTGGGAAGTTTCTATTGATGTAATTTGAAATGCTTTGATTCTTTCTTCAGCTGTGTCTAATCTACTGATGATCCCATCAAAGGAATTCTTCATTTTCATTGTTTTTGAATTTCTGCATTTCCTTTCGATTCATTCTTAGTTTTTATCTCTCTGCTTACATTACCCATCAGTTCTTGTATTTTTTGCTTTTAGATTAGAACAGATTTTTTTTTTAATTCTCTGTCTATAATTTTAAAATCTGTGTCATATCTGAATCTGGTTGTGATACTTGCTTTGTCTTTTCAGGCTGTGTTTTCTGGTTTGCCTTATACTGTGCCTTGTAATTTCCTATTGAAAGCTGGACATGGGTAATAGGAATTGAAGTAAATAGGTCTTTAGTGTGAGGTTTTATGTTAAGCTGCCTAGGAGTTGGGCTGTGTTTATTGTTTGATGCACTTTTGGTACCAGAGCCTTGTTGTACCTGTTTGCGTTCTCCTCTGTTATCATTGGGTTTCCCTGAGAAATCTTTCTTAATAGCGTCTGCTCTTTGCAGCACTTTATATGTGTAATCCATTATTATTATACTGGAGTCTTGTTTTAATGTAATGGTACGGTGCAGGGGAGGGGAACCTGTGATTATATCTGAGTCTTTTAGTGGGCCTGCACCTGGCATGTGAGCTTCACAAGTGTTTCTTATTCCTAGCCCACATTAGATGGTACAGGAAGGCTAGAGGGGGTGGGAGTTGGATAAGTTCTCCCAAGTTGGATAAAGAACTGGAGAGAGGAAGCATGTAAAACAGAGAACACTCTAGGAATACTTCACAATATTTTTTCTTCCCCATCTCATCTTAGAGACCTGAGATTTTTTTCCTTAAATCTTCACCATAAGAACCAGGTGGAGTTTCTGGAAGTAAAACCCTTGAAAGTGTATGGGGGCCCCCAAAGGCTGTGGCCCCCACCAGGAATTTCTCACTTTCATGCTAGCTCACCCTCAGTCTTCAACAATTGATAAAAATTACCATGTAAGTGTTTCTACCAGTTACAACTCCTGCAGCTTCTGCTATAGGTAAGCTTTTCTTTCTTTTTTTAAAAAATTTTGAATTTAATTTAATTTATTTTTTTATATAGCCGGTTCTTATTAGTTATCCATTTTATACATATTAGTGTATATATGTCAATCCCAGTCCCAAAGGTAAGCTTTTCTTAGTTGAGTTTCTCTTCATGTGATTTACCTTTCTCTCTAGATTTTGGAGTAGAAGTTTGACCTCAATTTTCTGATGAAGCTACGAAGAGTCAGTCATTTTCAGTTTGTTCTGCTTTTTTCTTACAGTGAGGACAACTTCTAAGCTCTTTGCATGTCAGAGCTGAAACCAGAAGTCTCATGAGTTATTTTATTTTGTTGTTTAGATTTTTGTTTGTCTCTTTGGTTTTCATGTATAACATCATATTACTTGCAAATAGAGATTATTTATTTCTAATCTTCCCAAACAATTATGATTTTTTCTCAATGTTAAATAATAGAGACATTTGGCATTTCACTTTGTTTCTAACCTTAGTGGGAATACCTGTGGTGTTTTTAACTAGCATGCCGACTTTAGAGCTGAAATAGGTGTAGCATATTAAGGGAGTAGCAATAACTTTCTGTTTTATTGAATGTTTTAATTAGGGAAAGATATGGAATTTTGTCAAAGGCTTTTCAGTGTATCTGGAGGAATCATTTTTTTTTTACTTTTATATCTAGTAATATGGTGAATTATATTATTGGAATTCCTAATAGTGGAGCATTCTTGAATTTCTGGAGTATATCTCACTTTGCCATGTTATATTTTTTTATGTACTGTTGTTATTTGTGAGTATGGAGTCATAATCTTCAAAATAACTTATTAGTTCCTTTCACTAAAAGGGCTTAGAACAATGATGCCTTAGCTACAATGAGCACACCTCTTTCCTGGTCTTGATTTTTAAATACCAGGAGTCATTTAGAGGAATCAGAACTCCTTGGAGATATGCCATATGGAGCAGATGCTCTGACTGGAATAAAAATTGGATTTAGGTTGTTGGCACAGAAAGAGAGATAGTACCATATTTAAAATCAATTCACTGTCTCATTCATGGGCACTTATTGCAACAAAAATATTAAAGTCAATAATGTTGTTTATGTGGTAAAAAAAAAACTACAACATGTAATAGATTCTAATTTGTAATGAGATGAAAAATGACCATGAAAATCTTTTGTACCACAGTTTCACTGGTTATCTTAGGGCAAATATTTCAGAGTTACTAAATCTCAACAACTTTTTTTTCACATGATCACTCCAAGAGTGTTGATCTCTTCTGAAATACAAAGCGAGGGCCATATTAAGCTAATATATATAATGTAGTATATGTGTATATATATGTGTATTGCATAAAAATTAAACTGAGGAAATACTGAGGAAGATGTGTAATCAAAGAACTTTGCAGGTTTTTTTAAGTAATAGCTGAAAGAAATAGGTCCCTCTATCTAGGTGCAACTAGCAGTGTTTTAAATTAGGTGTGGAGAATTATAAGCAATAGTATTTAGTGATTTTTAATTTCCACTGTTTAACTATGAATTGCCAAAATTAAGCCAAAGGCTAATAAAGGCTTTGTTCAATTAAGAAACCTTACATAATTTTAACTGTTGACCTCTACTTCTTGAACTACTATGTTTTACTGATCTCTCCAAAGAAATAAATCAGGGGCCTCTGTGCTGGTGAAAGAGAGGGCTTTAGTGGGCAGGGTTTCTGGTTTCCTACCTTCAGTTGAATCATGTCATCATATCATGTAAGTATGTGTGTGCGTGTATATGATAGCTGAGAATTTATATGGAAAAATGTACTTTATAGAGAGAAGCACAAAATGTATGAAAGCCACTGGCCTTTTCACCTGAGCTATTTTCATAGCTTCTGTTGTTTACTTCCATTTGCATTAAGTGACTAAATGTAGTTTGCAATTCCTTCTATTCTGAACTACTTCTCACATAATTTCGGGTCTCTGCTGCTTTCTTGCCCTCTCCTGGGCCTCTTATTTTTACCTTCAATATACCTTTTGAAGAAATGAAGCATTCATTTTTTTTTTTTTAATTATCTCAAATTTTCTGTGTTTGAGCCCAACTTAGCTTCTTTGAGTTGGTTTTTTGGTGTGTTTTCAATTATCTAATAAACTGAAAGTAAAAGGTGATGCAACTTAATAATAATATTCACAGCTGTCATCTAATTGACATTTATAACATACTTTAATAATTTTTATATACTTTACTTATTTAGACTTTCAAGCCCTTTCAGATATAATGAATCCCATTTTATAGAAGAAAGGATTTAGACTCTAAAAGTTAAAAATAACATGATTGATATTATCTAGTGAGTAAGTGATTGAGCCAGGACCAGTCTTCTAACTCCTGGTCTAATATTCTTTATTTAGCATTTCAATACAATATTAATCAGACATAATAGCTAATACTTCTTGACATAAGTTAGAATGACATGATAGCTAATATTTATTGGAGTGCTTATTGTGTTCCCGGTACTAGATGGAATAATACATATTACTTTCTCATATATTTCTTATAACAGCCCTATAAGATAGGTACATCAAAATTGAAGGAGTTTGATATATTTCCCCCATAACCACAATTAACCTGTGGTGTATCAGGATTGGAATTTAATTTTTTTTTCATTCCAACATGCATGGTCTTAATTTATCTCCTATACTGCATCTTAGGACAGAAAGAACAAAGAGAAAATTTTAGTGAGAAACTACTATGTTCCCTGAACTCAGAAAGTGGCTTTATAAAACTACTTTCACATAAAAATGAAAAGACTGTCTTACATTATGTGTACAGAGTTAAATCTATATTTATCACCTGAGTTGCCCATAATAACATCTCGATGAGGAGGCAGTAAAATGTAGAACATGAAGAAGTCAGGGGTAGCTATCTTTCTTTTATAGTACATAAAACCAAGTACCAAATAACCTTCTAGGGTCACAGAATAAATAAATGTCATTATCCAATTAGATGAGGAAACACTTTTGGTACAATATCAATTCTTTTTTGTCTGGCATTTTAATGAATACTTACTAAACGAAAAAGTGAATGAATGAATGAGTGAAAAGCAAAAATGAGAAGCTAGTTTCTCTGACTTCTTGCCCCAAAATGCTGAACTTATTCCTTACTTAGTTTAAAATATAATACTGAAGTTGTTATTATTTTAATTATACAAAGATTCCAGAGCTGAGATCTTAAGTGAAAGCTGTGTTTAGATGGTCTAATTCCTTAGTTGGATCAAAAGATGGTTAAACAACATGAGGAATTAAAAACTACCCTGTCCATAAAATCGTGGAAAATCTTGAGGAGCACTGCATTATTCACTTTAGCATGAAGCTAAAACAATTTGTAAATATTAGTGACAATGTAATAAGGAACAGCTTGTGGAGTCTAACAAAACAAGTCAAACAGGATATTTTGCATGAATCAAAGTTTTTCATTGTGCAAATAAAGGTGTTTGTTGATAGGAGAATGTGAATAATATATTTCAATACTCATGAAATTTTCACTAAAACTCCATACACAGAACTTAGTTTCATAAAGGTGGTGATCTCACAATTTATGACAGTCCCATAACAACTCTGCTGCACTTCATACAGTTATCTATAAATATCTTGGGAATAGAATCTGTATCCATTTAAATGTTTTCTCTTTTCAAATTCAAAAAAAGTAATGTTTGATACCTTTAAATTAAAAAAAAATAGTGTCACACACACACCAAACACACACCCCCACACCCACACACATCCCCGACAGTCACTGAGTTTAATTAAATTAAGCCTAGCAAATTCTCTTACATAGAACATGGCATACTTTTTCATCTCGCCACATTGATAACAGGGATCCTGTTCCAAAGCAGATTGTCTCTCTCATTGTAAAATGATTTTGAAAACGATTTCTCCTTTCCAGAGACTAAATATTATTTCTGGTTTCTGGATAGTGGATAAGATCTGCAGGGAAAAAGAGTTTTTAAGATAGAACAATATTAGAAAAAAAATGACTGGCATATTAAATTACTTTGAATCGGTGAAAAGATAAGAACAAAAGGTGAGAGTTGAAAAGTAAGAAAAGATAGTTCAGCTGAAGAGTACTTAGGATTTTCATCAGGCTGTAAAAAGAATTATTGGCTTTATATATAGCATATGCTATGTTTAGTTTTATTTAGCATACAGCTTCAGTGTTTTATATAAATGACACTCTAATATTGTTCATCCAAAGACAGCCTGAGTGGGTTTTTGAAAACAATATTTTTATCTACACATGCATGACATGAGCCTTGTGACATCTAAGACTACTTCTGGATAAACCCAGAGGGAGACACACATGAGTAGAGTAGATGAAATGCAGTAGATGACCCCTGTATTTATTGCAATGAACATTTGTAATTGCTATTTTATTATTTTACTTTTATATTTTTAAATGAACTAAGCATATAGTCACATTAATCATATACAAGAGGAAGTGTAGGTATGTAATTATCATTAATTCTGCACATTTAACAGGGAGTCTCATGATACTTTACTGAAATAGCATGGGCCAACTTCTGGTTAAATGTGGGAGGTTAGACTCTCCAGGGTGAAAGCATAGTGGTCTCTGGGTGGTTGGCGTGAGTAGAACTATTTCCCAGACTGCAATAAAAGATGGCAAGAGGGAGGCCTGACTCTCCAGGCTTTGCACCATGTACACACACACATGCCCACATACACACACACGCACACACACCTGCTTCACTGATTTATGCTTTAGTCAGAATCATCACATATTTTGCATTGTTGTGAATATTAGCATTCTCTAATTTCATATAAAAAAGGGATTTTAATACTACATTTTTTGAAAACCATTGCCTTAAATGAAGTGAAAAAAAAGTTTAAAGCCTGGTTTGATATTTTATAAACACGTTAAGTGATAGAAAAATCACATTGCTGCTATAATATCTTACCATTCTTATCAGTGGTCTTTTCACATTGAGTCCATATATAAAAACCTGCAGTTGGTATTATTTTACTAAAGCTGTGATTTTTTTATTTCTAAGCACCCCTAGTGATATGACCCATGGATAAGGTGTCTGTGAACTGAACATTTAACATTGATAACAAAAATTAACAATCTTTAATTAAATATGTGGTTCCTTACTACAAATTGAAGTCCATTTTATTAAGTAGTGAAAACAAGGGAGATATTAAATGATTAAAACTGAATTTGCAGTATTACTCCTTTCATGTACTTATTCAACAGAAATTCACATTGCATGGTCCCAGTTGTAATTATAGTCTTGGGATAAGCAAACGATTGTTACTTTATGTAGCCTATGTCTAGGTAGGCATTTGAATAAGTAGATGCAAATTCTGACAGCATTATTGATGTATAACTGACATTTAATAAACTATGCATATTAAAGCATACGATTTGATATGTTTTATAGACATACGTATTTAACCCTGAAGTTATCACCACAATCAAGATAAGGAATATATACATCGAAACCTAAAACTTTCTCATGACACTTTGTAATCTAATCACTCCTTGCTGCAGACCCCAAATGGTCCCACAGACCAAACTGATTTGTTACTGTAGATTGAATTGCAATTTCTAGAATGCTGTCTAAATAGAATCATATGTATGTACTCTTATTTGGCTTCCTTCATTCAGCATAATTATTTTGAGATCCAGCCAGGTGGTTATTTGTATCAATAATCCATTCCCGGGCTTCCGTGGTGGCGCAGTGGTTGAGAGTCCGCCTGCTGATGCAGGGGACATGGGTTCGTGCCCCGGTCTGGGAAGATCCCACATGCCGCGGAGCGGCTGGGCCCGTGAGCCATGGCCGCTGAGCCTGAGCATCTGGAGCCTGTGCTCCGCAACAGGAGAGGCCACAACAGTGAGAGGCCTGCGTACCACCAAAAAAAAAAAAAAAAAAATCCATTCCCTTTTTTAACTGAGTAATATTCTATTGAATATTACTATTGTAATAATAGTAATATTCTATTGAATATCATATAGTTTATCATTCTCTGTTGATGAACATCTGGGTCATTCCTGCTACTTGGCTATTACAAAACAAGCTGCTATGAGTAGTTGTGTACAAGCCTTTTTGTGAATATATGTTTTTATTTCTCTTGGGTAAACACTTAGGAGTGGAGTGACCAGATTCTATGGTATGTATATGTTTAACATGTTAAGGAACACATGCAATTTTAAAATCTAATTTCCACACTAGGTTTGCTTCTACCTCTTGTCCTAATTCCATAGATCAAGACAGACCTGTCTGGAAACAGCACAATGCATTGCCATGAGCTGGTTTCATAGCCACTTACATCTGACTACATCTTCAACGATGATGTATTCACTCACTTCTACAAATAGGTATTTTAGTTTGGGGACTTAAAAATCCCTTTTAGAGAGAGCATAATTCTTCCTTAGGGGTTGTCCAAATATTTGTTTTGCTGCATTCTAGTGTTCTATTTCATATATAAGCTGCCAACTTAGGCAACTTTATTCTACTAGTGTAGGGAATTCTTATGTCCCATAAAGCAAACTTCAATCCAGTAACCCTGAATAATATGTACAAAAGTCTAACATAGGTCTGAATTACTGTCTTATTGAGCAATATCTCCTCTGTAATGTGGATCTTCTTTCATAGTTTTCCATTTTTTAGTTCAGTGTGAAATAGGAGTGTCAGGTGCGGACATCCTGCTTAGCCTTACATAATACCCGTGGCTGGAACACAGCAGGCAGGTTTTTGCTTTATTACTGTGCCTGGGATTACTTTGCAAATCTAGAGAGATGAATTTGGTTAGGACCGTTGTTATTATGCCTGGCTGCCTAACAATTTCTGGAAGTAAAAGATTTCCTATAGGTTAAAAAATATATATCCCTGCTGGGAAGTCACACCACAACTCTTCTTTCCCAGAAAATCTTTATTACAGAATACTTTTATAAAACCAATTTCCAGGACACTGAAAATGTGATCCATGAAATAAGAAAGCAACTACTTTCATGGATCTACAGAGCTAAGAAGGAGGCCATGCAATATGGGGGAACAGCATAAGGCCCTGATGAGGCATAGATCTCTGTATCTGCTATCAGTCTTCTTTAGTGTTTGCTCTGATAATGAATACCTATGCTGCAATTTTCCTCTCCCCTCTTGAGAGCTTTTGTCTGTGTCCATACCAGCTTCAAATACAGTGCCACACTGATAGACCTATTGCAAAGTGACAAGGCCAGCTCTGCTCTCGTGCAGTGAGTTTTGCAATCTTGCTCTTTTTTTATTGCTGACATGTCCTTGAAGTGACATATTCAACCTTAAGCAGATTTTCTTGTAACATTCGTCACTTGTTTTTTTCCCCTGATGATAAACATAATAAATATATATTGTAAAAATTTAGAAACAAATCAATTATAAAGAAGAAAGCAACATGTAACACTCTAACACTCTCATATATATATATATATGCATTGTTTATGTAATTAGAATATATGTATATATACATTGTTAAGAGTATTGAGTATTAAATGCTTTTTCTTTGCCCTTAGATATTCTCTGAAATTCGTTTTAACATCTGTAGAATAGTTTTTTTGAAAAAAAATTAATAATTTTTAAGTTAGATAACCTCTCTTCATCTGTTTATTCTAAAGATAAGAACACACATTCACATGAATAGAGTCTGTTTGGCATAGGGTTTGATGGAAAAGTCGCGCTTTTCCTTCATCAAATACAGCAGCATGTGTCTGATATTCATGGTAGCAGTGTGTACGCCTAAGAGTTAAAGGTCGGATTGTGTGATTAGACATCTGCTGCCTCTGTTGCCACCAGCACCATTACCACCAACTCCACTACTATGCTTATTTTTATTATTATGTCATTTCCAACAACAGCACATTCTCACCTATAGCGCAATGACCATAACTATACTGCCGCAGTTCTCCATGGCATCATCAGTTACTGCCTGTGAAGAGCCCTAACTTTGTCCTATGTAGTCCTGGACAAAGTAAGTATAAAAAGTTGTTTCTATCCTCCTGAGAGGTTAACAAACCAAAAGGGACTTGGGATCTAAAATTGTGTTTAGCATTTCCAAAGAAGGGTATACTGCTAATTCAGAATTTTCTTGAAAAAAAAAGTATCTTTCCCGATACAGTGTCACCAAATCTGCAATAGACTTATAGAGTGAACAGTAGAATTGAATGAGATTTTATAAATCATTTAGTTCAGTCCTTTCATTTACTTCTGAAGAAGGTGAGTTCTCAACTAGTTAAATAGTTGTTTGAGGTCACAAGCTACTAAAGGCAGCATTTGACCTAGAATCCAGATATGCAATCTTTATATTCTGTTGCATCACAGTCCCTGCTTTGCTGTGAGAACTTTGGCAAGTTACTTACCTTAGGTTTTCTGTTTATAATTTGGAAATAGGTTATAAATAGGATATAAACTCAGCTCTGTCCAAAACACATTTAGTAGTTTTGCTGATTAGTATAGCCTAATTTATATGGAACTTTAAAAGAAAAGAGAAGAAAAAGAAATAACTCAGGAGCCTTTTTTTTTGTTTTTGGCAGATCCATTGGCAAGCTTTTGCTCATGCTATCATATTATGGGCCAAAACTGAATTGGTTTCAAGCTTGTATAACTTAAAGCCAGTGTGCCAGCCTGAGAAACAAGCAGGATTTTTTTTGAGTTGGCTTTTCAAAGACAATATATGGTTCAAGATAGGTGACAGTGAAGCGGTTAGGAAGAGCTGAATCATCTGTGGTTCCAGACATCAAATTTACTGAGGTCCAGACATTATATCTGGTGGGGGTATGAAGAGATAAGGACCAGTCACAGTGTACTGATCAAAGCCCCTAAATATTTGACCCACCTTGCTCTGTGAGCAGTATATTCATGCTGTTTGAAGCTCATTTTCTAGACTTGTAAGTTTTAACTACTCAACTCCTACATTTATCATGCACTGTGACTTCCAAGCCACATGGCTCGTAAAATGAGCACTGGACCCTCTTTGAAGCAGCCCTTTATTAGCAGTGTGATATTAGATTCGGTTCTGTTAACTCGAAGGCGCAGTTTCTTCAACTGTGGTATTAAAATGGTAACATTTACCTCTTCAGGTTTATTGTTAAGATTGAATGAGAAAAGAAATGTGGAAAAATGCAGCAGAGTGTTGTTAATGAATTATATTAAGACCTCAGTTTAAAATGATTATCTTACCTCTCTGTTCTCAAAGAGAAGAATTCAAGGATTCTGATTTGAGTCTAGATATTTCAATATTTTAACTTTCCAAAAATATGCTTTCATACAAACCCCATTCTTCATGGCTTCATTCATCTTCCATATTTTTATTTAAACTTCAAGCTGGAATACTTCTTATGATTTCTTAGGACAGTTTTCATGAATTAGACGTGCAGTCCTGGAATCAGAGCTAGATCACCAACTCGTTTGGTGGTTGAAAAAGTACAATGATATTGATGATGCCCCTTTCATTTATGACCATCTTGCTGATTTGCTGGGTGCTTTTCTACAGTTATTAGCCTCATTAGTGTTTCACAGTCAGAGTTGACTGCCCACAGTCTTCCTGATAGAAGGAGGAGCTGAGGTTAAAATATGATTTACCCTATGTGATTTTATAATTGCTTGAGTCCTTAGAATGGCTTTATATAAACTTAAGTGACTATAATGGTCACCTCCTTTGAAAATCATCATAATCCAGACTCAAGTGTAAGGTATCAAATGATTGGCTGTTTGATGGCTGCTGGCCTGGGTAAGTTTCTAAGTAGTGAACAAATACAGACTTAATTCATTTGAAGTAGATGAACAACTTAGGCTCAGGGATGTGTCTCCTTTGACAGCAATATTCTACATGCTCAAGATTTATCTGCTGAAGTTGTCCTATTTGACTATATGTTTAATCATATCTTCTTGTACATTATAGATGTACTCTTTTTTTATCTTACTTTAGGCTATATTTTTTTATATTCTGTGACTTAGCTTTCTCAAACTGCATTTCAGTTGTTTTAACCTTTAAGGGGTATAATACTCAGGCTCCTTAGTTCTTTATATGGAATAATTCACATGGTGCTATATTCTTAACATGCTGGAAAAGAGAAAAAGAAAAAAAAGGCTTGTGAAACATAAAAGGATAATAATGGTAACTAAAGGCAGTTTTGAATTATTTTTTGAAAGATTATAAGGAGAAAATCTGCCATTGCTCTATTGGGAAAAATTGAGAAATGCATCTTTATTTGCATCCTTCTTTATTTTCTTATCTATTTTCTTTGATGTGTTCATTCATTAAAAACTATATTTTCCATGCACCTACTTGTTGCCAGGCACTGTGTGAGACACTCAGTTTATAAAATTGAGAAAATACTAGATGCCTTCTCTCTCCTTGTGACAATGAGAAGATATATGTGCTCATCAGATTAACCATGTTTCTAAGTGATACGATGAATTGGAGTGAATTATGTTTCTATCAACTGAACTCAAAAGATTTACCAGGTCTTCCCTACTGTTGAGATCGCCTAGTGCTGAGGAAACAGTTCATCTAGATTAATATTAATGTTATGCTTTCAGTTTAAGCATAAACTCCTAAAATCTTAAAACTCAAAGGACTTGCAGAAATTATCAAGTTTTTCTTACTTCCCATCCCTATTTTAAAGATGAATAAATTGAAGCAGAGGAAAATTCTGAGATTTGCCTAACAACATACAACTAATTGATGGCAAAGTTAGAATGAAAACCCAGGTAACATAACTTCAAGTTCATCAACCTACCACCATAACACAAGCCTAGCAGCTTTCTGACAATACAAGAAATATCTTCCCAGGTTACCCTGGGACACTTTATGCTCATTCCCCTCTTTGCCTGATAATTCTAAGGAAATTTCTCCATGTCTCACCAATCTGTTTCAAACCATATAACTCTAGGGAATTTTTAAAAATTTCCATTTAATATATTTATCCTTTATCTCTCCTAAGGGCAAAGATTGTTTTATTTGTTTCAAGCTTCTCAGACTCTATCATAATAGCCTGCATTTATATATAACTACATAAAAATAGACACTCTAGTATGTTAGTTGAGATGACTTTTTTCCTAACCACTTTATGCCTGATCAAGCAAACTTGGATTTTCACTGCATTTCTTTAGGTAATAATTTCTTCATTACAATTAAAAGTTGAAAAGAAGGGGCCTCCCTGGTGGCGCAGTGGTTAAGAGTCCGCCTGCCGATGCAGGGGATACGGGTTCGTGCCCCGGTCTGGGAGGATCCCATATGCCGCGGAGCGGCTGGGCCCGTGAGCCATGGCCGCTGGGCCTGCGCATCCGGAGCCTGTGCTCCGCAATGGAAGAGGCCACAACAGTGAGAGGCCCACATACCGCAAAAAGAAAAAAAAAAAAAAAGTTGAAAAGAAGTACCACAGAATGAAAGCAGCTTATTAAGTGCTGATATTAAGATTGTAACCAAGTTGGTAATTTTCAAAATTCATCTGATATTTTCTTCCAATTATTTGGTTAAGACTAAAATGGATAAAGAGTGCCCTCTTCCATCTTGTAACCATAATGGTATTCTATGGGGTATGAATTTCAGTCCACAAATTGAGATGTACAATAAAAAAAAATTACTTTTTATTTTTATCTTCCCTAAGCCAACTAAATTTTAACTTTGCTCATGGGAAATTTAAACATAGTAATTGGGCCTCCCTCTTAGCAGTTATGTAGGGCCGCTTACCCCTACCACCTGTGTTGGGCCAGGTGAAACAAAGTTCTAGAGCAGTAGTTCTCAAACAAGGGTGGTTTCCTGCCCTCCCTAACAGGGCATATTTGGAGCTGTCTGGAGATATTTTTGATTGTCACAATTTGAGAGGGCCCTCTGCATGTGGTGAGTAGAAGCTAAGGGTGGTGCTAAGCATCCCACAATGTGCAAAACAGCCTCTTATAACCAGAATTAGTCAGACCAAGATATCAATAGTGCCAAGGTGGAGAAACTCTTTTCTAGAGACTTAGGCTTTATCAGGGTATCAGAGAGACCCAACAGTCTCTTGTCATTTTCCCCCCACTTGTTACCAATGAAATGTCTGTTGTTCTAGCCCTTGTGGCTCCTTCAGGTTTACTACTTACTGTTTCCATGACAAGTTTGTGCCACAGGGCCCTGGTGAGACTTGAAACTCTGGTCTGAATTTAGACGATGGCATTTTCTCTTCTTGTTTTATTCATACTGCACTGCTAATGGGATGCCTACACATCTTCCTGGTCTTCCAAGTCTGAGAATTTTGAACCTGTGGAAAATTTCTCTGTGCACAAAATCTATTATCTCTAATTTCCATAGGCTTTATTTTTAAAAAACAAAATCTGTTAATTTTTGCCTCAGACTTTCCCTTAGGCAAGGAATTATTAAATCACCACCTACTGAAGGCAGAAAAGAAAAGCTTACTCCATAGCTCAAAAATGTTCCTAAGACTTTCTTCTGACATTCATACCAAAGCTTACTGGTCATTAAATCATTTGTTCCCTTATTCAGTTAGGATATCTTTACTGAGTACCTAGTATATGCTGTTTTGGGTGCTCAGAATGGTAAATAAGATAGACAACAACCCTATTCTCATGGATGTTGTATTCTAATGTGGCAAGACCAAAACGTATCTCCTTCCCCCCTCCCCCCAAAAAAAGGAAAAAGAAGAAAAATATAATTTCAGTTTATGATCATAACAAGAGGGCTAAAGAAAAATGCACAGGGTGTGATATAATTAATAAATGAAGTAGGAAAAAGGGTTAACTTCAGATGGGCTGACCAGGGAAGACTGGATAGGGTTGAGTATAGGCCATCTGAACTCCCATGGTAGAAAGGTCCAGCTATGTGAAAGCTGCAGGATGAGCATGCCAGGCAGGAGAGCAGTAGATACTAGGATCCAAAGATCTTGATGCGGAATGAACTGATGATTGGGGCATATTTGAGGAGTAGAAAAAGTCCATGTGTTATGGATCCATAGTGCTCGCCATGAGAAAGAAAGTCCTTTGTCTCTGACAACTCTGGCAACTCCAACCGATTGTATAATTTAGTTTAATAGTCAAAATGGCTTCTGGCCACTTATTAGCTGTCCAAGAATGTGATAAATTAACCCTCCAACTGACAAGCAATGGAAGGCATACTTAAAATGTAAAACGGCTGCATTTCAGGTGACAGGGAAAATCTGGGATTAACTATTGCCGCTACAGTCTTGCAACTCATATTGTTACAGGGACACTTAACTAAGCCTAAACCAATCAAAAAATTAAAATAAATTCAATGTCAGGCCAATGGTTCTCATGAAGAACTACACATCAGAATCATTTGGACAACTTTATAAAAATATAGGTTACTGGGCCTCTCCCTCAAAGGCTGATCAGGGGTTTGTGGTTTTAAAAAGCCCATGTGTAACACACAAACAGTTGTATACTTTATTTTCTGGTAATATTTTGAAATGCTTGACAGTTAAATGTGATGGTTACACTTTTCTGAGACATGACCCTTTAAATAATTTATAGGACTTGGAAACTAGAAAAACAGTGGCTCAGGAAAAGGATCAACAACCTTGTCAATAAATGCCAAGAACAGAATATTGATTTCTTGAAGAAAAATAAAAAAGTATGTGTGTGTGTGCATTCAGCAAGGGGTGTTTTTTAGTTTTCTGTAATTTGAATTGTGCTATTGTTATATCTATTCCTTTTTTTTTTAATGTATTTTAATTCTTGTCTCTCCTAACATTCCAAAATCAGCCTGTTATCACCTCAGCTAAGATAATCTCACTGACTATGTTACTGCAGGTTCCTGTTTCAGAATACTATCCATAGCACATAATTCCTTCTCTGTGTCAGACCACCACTGACATTGTTGTGGCAGTTATTTGATTGTAGTAAGCCATTGAGGGAAAATCAGAGAAGTATGATTTATGATCAAGTCATGTGTATGATTTAGAATTCAACCTTAATTCTGAGAAGAAAATGCCAAGCATGACTCCTATTCCCTAGTCTATCATTTTTTCCTTTCCTTCTTTATTTTTTCTTCCTTCCTTCCTTCCTCCCTCCCTCTTTCTCTTCCTTTCCCTCTTTCTTTCTTTCCTTATTTTTGCTGTTTTCGTGACCACAAATTTATTTCCTTATATTTAAATATTAAACATTTATAAAGTCTTGTGCAAGTGAATTTTAAGGTATAATAATACCGCCTACCTGTCTCACTAAGGATGCTGAAAGAATTAATGAGATAAGTCTATAGAAAGCATTGAGCTCCTTTGTGTGGAGGGTGAGAAAGCAATATAAATGCAGTCATTTATACCTCAATAAACATATCTTTAAAATTATATATATTCACCACCAGTTTATTGTGACCCTGAAGTTTCATGTACTACTGCTGTTTGTTCCATGCTCAGTTTCTATATAAAAACATCAGCCTGACTATTTTCACGTTCTATACTTGTTTTTGGACTCTTTTACATAAATAAAGTGAGATCTTAAAGTACTGTAATAGTAATTTATAATAATCATAAACAATATTGAACACTCAGTATTTTTCTAGTCACTGAATAACGTTCCAGTCTGTCATCTTCTTTTATCTTCACAATAACTCTAAGGATAAGGTAATATTTTTGCTATTTAAAGGTGGAGGAAACTCAACTAATTTCAAATCACTTTGGGTTTCCTAAGGAAGGCTTCACAATAAGCAAGAGTTAAAATAGGAAAATATGAAATAGTTTTCCTGAATTCTGATAGGAGAAATAAATGAGTAATAACTGAGTTTAACTTCACTTTTTCCAGAAAAAAATAAGATATCTTCCTATTGGTCTGGTTTAGAGACAGCTCAGCTTAGAGAAGGAAAGTTATTTCTGTCATCCCTGAGAATCTATGTTAGAGTGTATCTCTGCTGGGACCAATTTAAGAGATAATCTTACTCTTATACATGATTAAAATCGGATCAAAAGAGAGCTTTACTTGAAATTTAGAAGAAAGCACTGCATATGGAATTATTTTATACCCTGTTAGCACAATGACATTGTATACTAAAAATCAGGTGAACATAACTAGAGGCAGCTATAGTAAGTATCGTGTTAATCCAGAGTAACGGATATGGAGTAAAATGGAGGCAACCTAATTGCCACGAAAGTTTTATCATACAAATCTAAAAGGTTGTGATGGTATGAGGGATAAGGTAGTGAGGAGAACAAACACTAGA
Source organism: Mesoplodon densirostris (assembly GCF_025265405.1). Classification (NCBI taxonomy): domain Eukaryota; kingdom Metazoa; phylum Chordata; class Mammalia; order Artiodactyla; family Ziphiidae; genus Mesoplodon; species Mesoplodon densirostris. Next base: position 182,646,084 of record NC_082661.1, read on the forward strand.
CAGAGAGAAACAACTTTTGGGCTTCCCTGGTGGCGCAGTGGTTCAGAGTCCGCCTGCCGATGCAGGGGACATGGGTTCGTGCCCCGGTCCGGGAAGATCCCACATGCCGCAGAGTGGCTGGGCCCGTGAGCCATGGCCTCTGAGCCTGCGTGTCCGGATCCTGTGCTCCACAACGGGAGAGGCCACAACAGTGAGAGGCCCGCGTACCGCAAAGAAACAACTTTTGTTGCACCCCAGCTGTGTCTGTGGACTAAGCTCTTAAGTTAAAGCTTCTCAGTACAATTGAGTCTCACAACAATCTTCAGGATTAGTTATCAGTATCCAAAATTTTTTTCTGAAGAAACCAAAGTTTAAAAGGAGACACATATTACCCAACGTTCTGTAATTGCTACCTGGAGGGGCAGAATTCAAATTCAGGTCTGCATGATTCAACAGTTTATGGTCTTTCTCCTATATAACACTGATCTAAGGTAGTTGGTTTCCCCTCCCACAGGATGAAAATTGATTAGAAACATACACGTTACACACACACACACACACACACATACACACACACACACCTTCCAGAAGTTTAACCTTCCAAAGTGACTAGATGAGTAAAAGCAAGCTGTTTCTAAGAGTGTAAATATAGGGAAGCCCATCCTCCGTCCTCCCTTTTGCAAATGTTTGCTCTTTCTGTTATTATTTGTCTTCAGCTTGAAGGCGTTAATGTACACCCCCAAAATGATTAGAGTACTCCTATTTCTTAGTTTCCACTTAAACTCTAACATTGTGTATTTAACTTTTTATTTTTACAATACCATCCAACTACTTACCTTACAGAATGCAAAATGCTGCCAACAAGTATTTTGGACACTCCCCCACTGATTTTGTTCATGAAAAGAAGAGGTCAGTTGTGGTGGTTTTTCAAGAAAATTATTAGTCCCCCGTTAAAGATAACGAAAAGTACATAAGTACGTGGGTGTAAATGGTAGGCTTATCTCTTCCTGCAGTATCACCAACAAAAATGGTACTTGTGACTTCTGAGAGCAGCAGTTGCTTTTTTTTTTTTTTTTTTTTTTTGCGATATGTGGGCCTCTCACTGCTGTGGCCTCTCCCGTTGCAGAGCACAGGCTCCAGACGCGCAGGCTCAGCGGCCATGGCTCACGGGCCCAGCCGCTCCACGGCATGTGGGATCTTCCTGGACCGGGGCATGAACCCGTGTTCCCTGCATCGGCAGGCGGACACTCAACCACTGCGCCACGAGGGAAGCCCAGCAGTTGCTCTTAATTTCGGTTGTCACTTTATTTTCGAATTGCACAGAATATTGGGATTGATGATGAAGTTATATGTCACCACGTGATAGAGTATAATCCAAGTAATAAACAACATTTATAAGAAACAGATCACAGTAGGGGCACCAGACAGCCTTCAGCTGCAAAACAACAGGACTCAAGAAAAGGAATTTGATCAGTTGAAATTATTCAGATGTTACAGGGGCTGGTAATGTGTCAAGAGGGAAATTGTAAAGATCCTTTCTGAAGACTATTTGGGAAGAATACACAAAAATAGCTAATAATGAAATATGTGATTGTACAGAAATTCCCTCATGGCAAACTCATGCTATTAATACCTAAGAAGAGAGTAAATTGCCCGTAAATTGCCCTGTGATCATAGCTGCACATAGTTGCAGCAAAGAAAGACTGCATATAGAGATCAACATATAGATAACAACTACTTAGCACACTGGAGGCTTTGGTGGGAGGATGGATATTAATAGCCAATGAGATTCAGTTGAAATCACTGCAAAGTGATGGGAGCTGCTCAGTGCAAATGTCAGAGAACAAAGAAATTGCTGGTTAAAGATCCATGAGCTGAGAAAGACTCTGAGACCATTAGTAGTTAGGAAATTGGTCATTTTGCCCCACAGTGTGAGCTAATCATTGCAAGTTCCCATGTCTGGAGTGGCCCCAGGGAAGGAAAGCTCTTCACAGCCCTGAAAATAAACAAAGGACCTGTGTGCAGAGCAAGGTTTAAGGGAAACCGGAGCTGTTCTGAGGAGGCAGGTCCTGCCCCTTTCCACCCTTTAACAGCCAGGTGTATATGTAAGACACCTTCCACTTTCACTTTTGGATATTTTTCACGAAACCTAAACGTTTGTATTTTGGATTTCTCACCATAGCTTTGTAACAAAGGAATCTGACTTTAAAATTGAGACTGTGTAAGCGAAAATATTAAATGGATTCTCGTTAAGTACTTTATATTTGCAATAACGACTTTACTTTGCAATACTTGTATTTGCAATAATGACTGATATCTTTAAATTATTGCCCTGGTGGGACTGAGGGATTGGAAACCTTGAGCAGAGAAAAACAACGAAGAGCAAATTAAAAAATTTAGTTTGAAATACAGAAGATGGAAGGGCAGTAGAGGTTCAGTGTGGACAAATTGTTGTTGCTGTTGATATGTTTTGTTTTGTTCATATCCAAATGTATTTTTGGCTATCATTGTTAATTTTGCTTCATTCATTCAAAAGCATGTATGTATGAATACTAGGTTGTGGGGAGATGATAGTAAGCCGAGCAGACCTAGTCATTACCTCAAAGAACAGACAGTTCAACCGTTGGCTTACTAATTCACCAAACAATGCTACAATAAAGTATGATGAGCACTGTGATAGTGAAAGTAAAGGGCTTCAGGAAATGCTTGGTGGAGGAGCTCAAGCCAGTCTAGGGGATTCTTACTCAAGACACCTCCCTGAGCAAGAGATATTTAAGCTGAAATTAAAAAAAAGAAAAAAAAAATGAAAGTAGGTTAACTATTTAGAATAGACACTGAAGTTGATGTTAACTTATTAAGTTCTAAGAAAATTTAATTTCTCAATTTTTAGTGTTTTGATGTCGTTTGGTTTTAATGATAATTATTCAATTTATTTAGCACCTGTAAACACCTTGGTTTGCGGTAAGCACATACTGGTTAGCCAAATTGCTATTCAGAGAAAAATGTCCTTCTGATCATTTTTGCTTTCCTTTTCTTTCAAAATTTGTTGGGATATAATTCATATACCATAAAACTCACCATTTTAAAGTACAAAAGTTAGTGTTTTTAATATATTCATGAGATCATGTGACCATTACCACTATCTAATTGCAGAAATTGTTTTCATCCCAAAGAGAAACCACTACCCATTAGAGTCACTGCTCCCAACCCTCCCCTCCACTCCTTCCTTTAGAAACAGTGAATCAAATATCTGTCTCTATAAATTTGACTGTTCTAGAGTTTCCAATACATAGAATCATACAGTAATGTGCTATTTTGTGATTGACTTTCTTCACTTAGCATAATATTTTAAGGTTTACCCATGTCGCAGCGTGTATCAGTACTTACCCCTTTTTATTCCAATTAATATTCCATTGTATGGATTTACCACATTTTGTTTGTTCATTTATCACTAGGTATGTTTTTTGGCTTTTATGATTTGTGCTACTATGAACACTCATTTACAAGTTTTTGTGTGGACACATGTTTTCATTTCTCTCGGGTATGTTATCGAATGGATTGTGTCCTGCTGCTCGCCATTTAAAAAATGAATACTCAAGAGATAAAGAAAGGAAAGGTGCCTTTAATCAAAACCCTGGCAATCTGGGGAGACAGTGGATTCAACATCCCCCAGAAACCACCTCTGAAGATTCTGCTCGGGCCTGAAAGCTTTTAAAGGGAAGAAAGGAAGTAATCTCAGTTAATCATTGGGATAGGGGTCAGAGTTGTCACCCTCTCCCACTGTATGCAGGCTCAGTGACTTCCTGTGATCTTCCTCTAGATGCTTTCTCGTTCACACAGTTTGTTCTTGAGATTACTGAAGGGGAAGCTAGGGAAGAGATCTGGTCATCTGTTAATTACTTACTCTTCATTTCTACTTCTTTGATCTATGGAAAGATCAGACAAGTTAGGCAACGTTTCGTGTGATTAAAAGATTTGAAAGGTGTGCTTGAGCCAGAGATGAGTAGAGCATGGAGGTGCCTGGTTTAAAAGTTAGTTACAATATAGCTTTGCTAAAGCGACAGTAAAAGGGGCTTCCTACTGAGGGCAGTTTCCTACACAGAGCTGCTTACATATATACCTAGGAGTGGAGTTGCAGGGTCATATTGATAAACTCTGTGCTTCCTTTTAGATGTACTGCCAGCCTGGCTACCATTTTGCATTTCCACCAGCAGTATTTTGCTTTCTTTTTATAGACTCCAGAGGAACTAGAGGATGTTTCTGACCTGGAAGAAGATCACGAGGTCCGCAGTCACACCAGTGTTCAGACTGAAGGGAAAACTGACCGGGTGAGTCCCCTCCCTGCAAGGAGAGCTGTGTGTCATGTCCTCTCCTTGTCAATCCAGGCAGCCTCTCACAGTCGGGATTCCTGGATTTGGGGCTGGTCTTGTAAAGCACAGGGAGAAGAGCCTTAGAATGCAGGAACAGCATTATGAGGGGAATGATTCCCTCTACCTTGAGAGCTCACAGTGAAGCCATTTCTGGTTAGGTAGTAAATCAGTCCGTACTACTTTTTGTCTTTATAGCAGTCATGGGAATATCAAAGTGAAATTTGTACCTGGTTGTTTAGAGTAGAAAAGGGAAACTGCGAAATTGTAAATATACTTGGAAATTCTAGGGGAGAAAAATCAACTTCTGAGGCAGTATTCCTCTACTTTTCTTCCTTTCTATAATGCTTTCTTCTGGGCCCATCAACAAACACACACACACACACACACACACACACACACACACACACACTCTCTCTCTCTCCGATGATGTTCATCAATTTTTGAATTACTCTGAGATGGTCTATTTCACTTTATTTATGCCCAATGCTTGGGAGTTTGTTAAAGTTTGATTTCCTAGCTACTGATAGCTTACAACTGGAGAACAGACTATAGAACTTGAGTCTGAAAGCCAGGAAGTATAGCATAGTGGCTAAGACTGCCTGGGAATACATCTAAATCAGCCACTTCCTTGCTGGGTTACTGGGAAACTCACTTAGCCTTTCTCTACCTCTGTTCTCTGATTTGTAAAGTAAGTATACTAATAGTATTCTCTATATGAGGATTACGGTGGGAATCAACTAAATTAATGAATAGAGCGCTTAACACAGTGCCTAGCCCTTAGTAAGTTCTCAATAATGATTACTGAGAATGAACTAAGTAGCAATAGTATCATTATCATTATTATTATTATTATTTAATTAGTTAAATTCAGTGCCATAAAATTTGGAGATGTATGAAACAGATAAATTTAAGACAGTCCTGTGTTTTCACATATTCAAATTACCTAGAACAGGTATATGTCAGTCACAATACCTGTGTTTTATTAGAAATGTTGGTTATCTTGAGTTTTTATTTCTTGCTGATTATTTGATCTATAAGTCCTGTACTAACCAGGGGACACACAGCACCTGGAGTTAGTTTCCTTCAAATCTGATAGGCATTCTCGGTAGGAGATCAAATCTTACAAATGGCAATGGAATTGGAAATGAATTTTGGCAATGGTAAACTTTGCTTACGCTTTCAGCGAAGTGAATGATTGATGCACTTGGGCCACTGGAGGTGGAGCGTGTGTATCAGAGCACACAAAGTAACTGATCGGAGGGAATTTTCTTAAAATAAAGGCACCTTTTAGGATGCTGGGATTAATATAAACATGCCCTAGTTCTCATTCTGCCTTATCACATGTAGACAATAAAACCTGGGTTAAGAACCTTAAAATTTAGAAAGTTCAAATTTCTTCATCTGAAAAATGAGAATAATACTACACCTTCTCACAGCATCATTCATAACTCCAAAGAAGGCAATGCATACGAGAGTGTTTTATAAACTTTATATGCTGAGAAGAGAAGGTTCTTCTTCTTATTATTATTTATTTTTTTGTTCTTGGAAAAACAGCAGCTAAATGACCACTTGCCCATGGTGGTTATAAAGCTGATGATCTCCATGGTTCCAGATCATAAGAATCTTTCATAGAAGCCACTGCTTCTAACCTTGTGGCAATCACCCTGAAAGTGCTCTGAATCCTGGCTTTGTGTTCCATTGTGCAGTTTCCTGACAATCCAGTTCATTTGGAATACCTGTGGGCTATACCCTTACCACTATCTAGTAAAAGATATCCATCACCATCAAATCTACTGGAAGCAATGTTTTATTCAACCCAGCCACTCTCTGCTTTTGTAAATCTCCCCTATACATTCCAAATAGCTTGGATTTTATTCACTTCCTGCCTTGAGGCTTTCCTGTAATTACTGTGTGGAATCCCTCAGGAAGCAAATCAGATAGTCTAATACATACACAACCTTATGTGGGGCACTAACACCTCCCAGAACAACTCTTAACCAAAACTCTTCCATTCCTTGGATGGACCATATAGAAGTGCATTTTCCACAGGTCCTCAAAAGTTCCCCAGGGGATCCAGCCAACTCCAACAGCAGTGACCAGCTTGATAACATATCTTTGGATTGGCTCTCCTTTCTTTCCTGATTCATTCTTAGGCTCTCAGTTCTGTTCCTTAAGATCTATTCCCCCAGACAAACTACCTTCCATTCTTAGTCTCTGCTTTTGGGGTAAAATGAGAAGAGATAGTCACATCGCATGTGCTATTTATTTAATTATCATGTTAACTATGCTATACTACTATTATTATCCCAGTTTTACTAATAAGATCACTGCGGCGCCGATTTATATAACTTGTCTAATAAGTGGATTATGTTTCCACACTAAGAACTTTAGTGATTACCACACGTTGGTTTACTTAGGACATAGAGTTAGCAGAATGAATCCTTTACTAAAAAGTAGACAGAGAACCCTACCACAACAAACCTGATAGATCATCAGTGGAATGAAAGAGAACAGAATAAAGGATACTCCAGCAATCTGAAAGAAAGGAAGAGTATAAATTCTTTAAAATTTAAAGAATAATTGTTGTACAGTATGGATAACTTAACTTCAATAACACTCTCTTATTGAATATCTATCTTGTGAGTTTATCACAACAGATTCTGCTGTCGTACCTGAAGTTTGTATGACTAACCAAGGAGGATAGCTCAAATCTGTCCACTACCTAAATCACCTGACCAGAACTAAGATCATGTTTAGATAGGTTTTATGTTCTCTCCTAGGCATCTTATATCCCTAATATTCCCATATTTCTTATAATTGCATCCCTGTACTTAGAGTATATTCATATGTTCAGTCTTTTTTATTTTATTTTATTTTTTATAAATTTATTTATAAAATATATATATATTTTGGTTGCGTTGGGTCTTCGTTGCTGGGGGAGGGCTTTCTCTAGTTGTGGCGAGCCGGGGGCCATGCTTCATTGCAGTGTGCGGGCTTCTTATTGCAGTTGGTGCAGGCTTCTCATTGTGGTGGCTTCTCTTGTTGCGGAGCACGGGCTCTAGGTGTGCGGGCTTCTGTAGTTGTGGCACGTGGGCTCAGTAGTTGTGGCACATGGGCTTAGTTGCTCCACGGCATGTGGGATCTTCCTGGACCAGGGCTTGAGCCCCAGCATTGGCAGGTGGATTCTTAACCACTGAGCCACCAGGGAAGTCCATATGTTCAGTCTTATGGCCATTTGAGACTTTGTATTCTATCCAACATTTCCTGAAGTTTGTGTCCACTGGCCGGAGTATACCTTTTGGCATATTTGCCAAATACCATTAATTTGAGAAGATACCATAACATTTTGAAGTGGAATTTGTCGAGAATTTTTTGAATACTCACGCCATGCTCAATGAAGAATTCCTTGTCACTGCACAAGACAAGTGTTTGGGTTCATTTTTATTTGCAGCTGTTACTGAGTAAATGCCTTTTTGGTTCTTGGATAATGCAGACTCTGCTCTATTGAACATGTACTAGAACCAATCTTATGCACTGTTTAGTAACGGAGTGACAGTTATTTATTATATTTTACTTTCTGCATTTCACTCCCAGTAGCTCTGGCTCAACATCATCTGTTACTGCTGTCATTGGTGGCAAATGCCACTGGGCATTGTAAAGGTCTCTAACCAACAAGTAATGATTTAGAATCCACAGTCAATGAGAGCAAAATACTAAAAGACCAATAATACATGCCTTATGAGGTGGCAGAGGAACAGCGGTGGAAATTAGTGATTATCTTAATTATTAAACATGAATACTCACTGGACTGATCCTGTAGTTATGTCCAGTGATCAGGCATTCCACGGTGATACAGGAGAGTGGGTTTGCTACAGGTTTATAGAGCATTCTTCAGAGCTCATTGTTATTCTGTTCATGCCCTTAGCAAGGATGAAATAGACATCTTTTATCTTAAAAACTCAGAAAGAAATTAAAATAGACTAAGAAAATAAAATTCTTAAACTCACTGATAATAAGATTTTTTTTGGTAAATCCTAAAAGCTCCTTAAAAATTTTATTAAATATAAGTTAAGCCATATTTTCAATTTAAACAGAGCCATGTCATTTACCATGAACACTTTATAGTTTATAGAATATTTCCAAATTGCTGTCTTATTTAACAAAAGCCCTGGGTTTTGGTTTTTAATTTTTTCTTGATTTTACTAATTAGGGAATTAGATTCAAAGAGTTTCAGTAGTTTATGCAAGTCATATAGAAATGGGGCCAAATCCCAGGTCTTCCGGTACCAGCCACACTCTTTCCAGTGTAGCATGCTTGTAAACTTGGGTAGAACCTCATAATCACTTAAGATTTCATTGCTGTACTATCGCTACAGCCATATTATGGTGTCGATATTGTAATTCCTCTAACAGAAAAATGACTCGTGAAACTGAAGGCCTTAAGCCTTAGTATCAGATCTGTTTAAGTCTCACAAATTTCTAAATGTCCCAATACTACAGTCTCCCATCAGTAACAAAATCAGTTTCTTGGGTACTACTTGGAAACTACATAGTGATGCCCAGACCCTGATAGTCTCCCTGGTGGATCACTCTACACTGATGAGATGGATTCTACTCAAGTAGAATCACACCATGGAGGAATTTCTTGGGCAGCAATCTGGGGTCTCCAAGCAAAGGATCCAGAGACAGAGGCAGTTACTCCTCACTCAGCCTCTTAACACATTGGCTTCTGTGATATTTGAATAAAGGGAACATTCTAATTTTTAGAAGTTTTATTTTGGGCAATTTGGGCGGCAGTAGCCATAGATACTCAGGAAATTGCGAGTGTCAGCAGGGTGGTAGCTAAAAGTATATTCCTCAAGCCTACCTAGGAGACAACTGTGGATTTAGAAAGACTCAATAAAATGGATTAAAAGAGTTTTGTGAATAGAATGGGTGAGAAAGTGACTTGCCTTTTTAGGCCCTGCTATATAAATAGAATGTAGAAGTTAAAAGTATGCACTTTGGGGTCACGTAAACTTTGGTTCAAATCAGGGTTCTACCAATTACTATCCATATGACCCTGGGAAAGTTAGTTTATACTTCTAACTTACAGTTTTCTTATCTGTAAAATTGTGATAATAATAATATCTATTATTACTAATAGATGGAGTGGGAGAAATGGGTAAAGGGGGGTCAAAAATGCTCAAAGTAAGGGTGAAGAAAATAGTGTCTATTTTATAGTTGTTTTTGAAGATTAGATATATGAAAACTCATTTCTCACACAAAGGAACTGCTCAATAAATTTTGATTTTTACAAAAATGAATTTCAAGACATGTATAGATTTGTGTGTGCTAATGTTATACTTTACTTCCTTTTGAGTAGTTCAAGGAGCTTTGTAAATACAAATCTCTCAGTCTTTCAATATAAGACTGCTTTGGTCTCTGGTTTTGTGGGGTAAATATTTAGCACTCTATTACCAAAAATCTTTTGAAATTTTTTTCCTCAGGAGGGGGACATATCTGGAACTTCCTTAAAAGGTTGAAAGGAAGATGGTATTAATATGATTCTTAATGGTGCTAGCACTTTTATATACATTTATATTCATAATGTAGTACTGAAATAATGATTACAAAAAGGAACTTTTGATAGTAAGAACAGAAAGTTTTACCCAAAAGTTGTCAAGTTCTTATTTTCTTCAATGATTTTGGAATGCTTGGCCCTGCACTGGGAGTTTTTCTTCTTTGTGGAATTATGGTAGCTTGGTGATCTATTAGTTTCTATCTGAGTCCTCAGTTACCTTCAGCAAGGTATACAGGGCTTAATTTTCTAGTTTTATGGTACATACTCATAAAAACAGAAAAAAATTCATCCTGATATTTTATAGGATGCATGTTGGAGACAGTTTTCCAAGTAGTCATTTAAAATCACCTTTCTCTACCCCTGTCCATGATGGACAGATGTTCTAGTGATTCTTCCCTCTGCCTAAACAGCTTGAAAGCCAGTAAGGTCTAAAAACGAAATCAAAAAGTCTGTTCTGGGCCTCCCTGGTGGCGCAGTGGTTAAGAGTCCGCCTGCCGATGCAGGGGATACGGGTTCGTGCCCCGGTCTGGGAGGATCCCATATGCCGCGGAGCGGCTGGGCCCGTGAGCCATGGCCGCTGGGCCTGCGCATCCGGAGCCTGTGCTCCGCAACGGGAGAGGCCACAACAGTGAGAGGCCCGCATACAGCAAAAAAAAAAAAAAAAAAAAAAAAAAAAGTCTGTTCTGCCTTACACAGTTCAAACTCTGATCATAGTGTCTTATAGATAAGGAGTGGAAAAGGGAACTCATTTAACAGTGCTGACTAGGGCCAGATTTTTATTTGAAGGCATTTGATGCTCTGGTCTCTAAAACTTGCTGAAATTAAATTTAAAGAATATAACATTAAAAACAAACACTTAAAATTTTGTAATTTCAGCTGTAGTCATATCATATTTCAGCATGATAAAGTTATGACACCTTTTTAAAGATTCATCATACTTACTGATGACCCAGAATTGAAGAAATTGTGACTTGTAGTCAATTCGATGACTAATATTTGTCCTATCTTTAACATTATGCTCACTTAAGAACATACAATTTGTAAACCAGCCCTGCCTTAAAGAATATCATTGATGCCATTGAGTCTCTATATGCTCTATAAATAGAAGTAAATTAGGACGGAAATAACAGTTGCTAGGTTACTTGACACAACCCCAAAATGTCAACAGCAGCAAATGAATTGGAGCATATCAAATCTTAAAATACTGGAGGTGATTCTTGGTATTTAAAAAAAAAAGCCATGTGTACTTAAATATGATGTTGATGGTAGGAGAACACCCTCATTGCTGCTTTTTAACATGTAGTCCGCTGAATATCCTCAACCATGAGAAGAGAAAAATTGTCCTGAATGAGGGGTGCATTTTAAGAATTGGAAACATTTTAATAGATCCTATTTATTATCATAATATACTCCCAATAACTTAAATTTATACTGAATTACCATACAGAATATGGAGACATGACCGCATTACGTTCTTCGTGATAAAATTTGGTTTAGGTTGCTATGAAAAGCACAGGTCTGGTAAGCCTTGATGAAACGACATTACTCAGAAGCACTGCACTAGGTAGTGCACGTTCTCATCATTTGTTTCTGTAATTTCTATTGTGTATTTCATGGTAACGCTGCTTTCTTACCTTTCTGGGTGATCGTTCTCAGTGCTTCATGGTTTCCTCTTCCTCTATCTATTCTTATGCATTAGGGTTCACTAGAGTTTTGATGTAAGCCCTATAGTCCTCAAGTTTTTTCCACTTTTCCTGGATATGCTCATATAGTCCCAAGAGTTCAGATGTCCTTTACAGAGGTACATGACTTTAGCCAAGTCCTGTCTCCTGAGCTCTGGCTGCATATATTTGCAGCCCTGTAAGTTTCCTTGCCTCATGTAGCTCACCTGTGTAACTCACTGTTTCTAAGCCTGAATGCATCATCTTACCCCACAAATCTACTCTAACTCCCATATTTCTTATGGTGCTTCTGTACATTCTTTTGCACAAGTCTGAACTGGGAATCTTTTTTTTTTTTTTTTTTTTTACTCCTTCCTACAGCTAATTGTACAATAAGTTCTGGTTTTACTATCTTCTAGCTGAACTTGTCCATTTTTTCACCACCTCCACTATCACTTCTTTCAAAGAAAATGTGCACTGGACAAAGTCAAAAAAGAAAGGAAGACTTTACTCAAGACCACTGCAATAGAGGAGAGAGACCAGAACTCAGTCTGAGTTCAACTCTGCTGAAACAAGGGGGTGAAAAATTTTCAGAGGTGGGTTGAGGGGGATTGGAGGCCATCTATGTTCTCTTTGGTCTTTACCCAAAGGAGAAGTGAACTTTCTCTATTTACATGACCGGAGGTACTTTTATCATTTGGAGCCAGGTGCCCTCTAAAGTTAAGCTCCTCCCCTCCCACAGAGACTGGAAGTCAGGGCTCTGTCTTCCTTGATGGTTACATTTCAAAGGGATGGCTCCCAGGTCCTTGAGAAAGGTAGTCCTGGGTTGTAAAACTGGCAAGAAGCGTTAAGGTATTTACATTTCAAAGAGACAGAGAAAGAATTTACAGCTATACATTATAAAGTGCATTTTCTAAGAAAAAGGAGGTCAGGAGCTTAGAGTCAGGAAGAAGTCTGTCTAAAGCTTAGTCAAGCTGAGGGGAGTGTTAAGGTTCTCTTGGTGAATACCTTAGTTCAGGCACTGGTGTCTCTCACTAGATTGTCTATAGCAGACTCCTAAATTGTCTCTTGCCTCTAGCTTTTTGAACGTTCATTCTCTCACTTGAACTCGTGTAATGTTTCTAAAGTGCAAATCTGTCATCTATCACCATGCATTAAACCTCTTATAGGTCTCAGTGTCTCCCCATCCAATCCCTCAATGCCCTACGTAAGAGAACTTCAGGATCTGCTCCCCGCTCCTTTTTTTTGCCTCATATTTCACCACTTTCTCTCCAAACCTGACCCCTTGTATGTAAATCATTCTTCCTAGAAGACACAGGCTCTCCCCTCACATCCCTCTCTTAGGAAAACAATTCCCTCAAGTCCCCATCCTCCCCCTTCATCTTTAAAAACCTGCTCATCATTAGGATTCCAGATTAGCTTAGACTTCACTGAAATGCAAGTCCAAGTGTACTTTCCTCCCAACATCCATCTGTAATACATGGAGATTCCCATATCATGACATTCATTGTACCTATATAATTTCTTATATGATGGCTTTTTTTCCTCTCTATTCGGTAAACCTAAATAAACCTCATTAGTGCAGAGAACATGTTTTTGTCTCATTTAGTGTTATATTTACAGAACCTCATACACTGCCTGGTAGATTTAGATGAAAGAAGATAAAGATCACCTTCCTTTTGTAAGCCACCTTGCCTCAAAAGTACACTAGGTCTTCAATAGATTAAGTCTAGGTGATTACATTAATTTCTTTCCTGATCTTTTTCCCTTCCAACAGGTATACTTACTTGAACCAGATAAATCTTACTATAAATTGCTAAGTCACTACTCTGAAATATTCAGTGGCTCCCTACTACCCAGTACCCGCTAGTATAAATATTAATTTTTCTTCTTCTTGCCAAAGTCCTTCACAGTGCCTCCTTATTCCTGGCCCTCTAGGCATACAAATCCCAAAACTCATCTTATTTGCTAAACTGATTCTTGTGTCCCTGGTAGTTAGAACTATCCCCGAGGCTATGATTTTTCCCATGTCTGAATTATCTACTGTTTGTCCTTTTTTACTCCGTCAAATACAAAAGTACTTTAAGGTGAGCTCGACTCCCTTAATTTCCAAGAGGTTTTCTTTGTACTTAGCCACTATTGATTTAATGATACAAAAACTTCTGCTGAGAAGCAGTCTAAAGGACAGTGTACTTATTCATTTTGGATTTTTATGTGCTAAGGTCACTAGGCTCTATCTTTCTGTATCTACAGTGAAGTATTGTACCTGGAAGTTTCAACTTTGTTTTATACAAATTCTTTACCCGAATTGAAATTTAGTGTCATTCCTCTGACTTTATAAGTCACTGTGTAAAAATCTTGGCAGAGAAAATTTAAGTTTAAAGCATTGTTACTATTTTATCAGAATCTTTTTATAATATTTTAATAAATAGTTCTTGAAATGTCAATCCAGGAAAGATTGTTACCAAATACCTTAACATACTCTCCCTTGTCAGACAGTGAAACTACATTAAACTATATACATTTCACCCTACCTTGGTTGTTGGGAAGTTCTCAGTTAAAATTAATGCTTAGTAACTAATCTTAAATGCTTGGTATGTTTGTCTCTTGTTTCTAATTGTCTTATTTATCTTTAGAAATAATTAATCTTCATTATTATTAGTTAGTGAACCTAACCTTCCATCAAGCTTTAAATAGAGTGTTTTCTACTCATTGATGCTTTCATAGAAGAGGAAATAGCAAGTAGGAAAGCCTCAAGGAAGGAATGCTCTGGGAAGCAAGTGTTAGTGAGGTGACGGGAGGTCTGAGACTAAAAAGGAGGCCTGATCTTGTAGGTCACAAAAGCCATTGTAGGACATTTAGCTTTTATTTTGAGAATGGTAAGAAGCTACTGAACAGCTTTGAGCCAGAGAGTGATGTACGACTTTTATTTTAAAGGGGTCATTCTTTATGTTGTGTTGATAACAGTCTGAGTAGTGGTACAGAAGAAAGCTGGAAGTTAGAAAACTATCACTATTATCAAAGTAAGAAATGATGGAGGATGAGACTGTGGTTTTAAAAATAGAGAGGTCGAAAGTTGTTGATTAAACATATATAGAGATGGGTGAATCAGTGAATTCTCTGAAGATTAGATATTGAGTATAAGAGAGAGAGAATGGAGTCAAGGACAAATCAAGGTTTTTGTCTTGAGAACTGAGAATGTGTACTTACCAGTTATATCATTATGGAGGAGACAATTGAGCACATTGGAGATTGTGGAAGATTAGAAATTAATTTTGAATATGTCTAGGTCTAAAAAGTCTATTAGACAACCAACTGAAGATGTCAAGTGGACAGATTTGAAATTTACGAACCAGGCTGGAATTCATTTCACATGCATAGCTTTATATTACAATTTTACAACTTTCTCAACTTATAGAGAAGTTTTATATATTACATGGTGACCACTTTTTTTCCTCAAATAAGCTGATATTTTAGTTTAAGTCTAGTTTCCCTCTACTTTCAGACCTCATTTTCCCCAAATCTTCTCTTTTCTGATACAGTTGCTTTTTTAACTATTACCTTTTATAGAAGCTCTCCACTGACCACCCTGGTTAAAACTGCAGCCCCTTCCCCACCCCCATATAAACCTCTTCCCCTCTCTGTTTTTGTCCCTAACACCTCCTTTCACTATCTGACATACTACATCTTTGTTGGTTTAATATGTCTACTATACAGTAAATTCAATGAAGGCAACAATTTTAATCTTTTTTCCCATGATATATTCCCCAAACTTAAGTGCTGGGCACATAATAAATATGCTATATAAATATTTACTGAGTGAATAAGTGGATAAATGATGTTGACCATAAGTGTGTTTTGGGAAAAGAAACGTGCAAAAAACTGGGGAGGAGGGGAACTGTTTCAGATACAGCATTTATATTCAGCCAATAAATGTTTGTCTGCAAGATAAATAACATAATTCTTGCTTTTCAAAACTAGTGTTTTAATAGATAATTACCCAAACAATAGTCATTTGGAAAAATTTTTTGAGGCTAAAGTGTTCAGGTGATTCTTTGCCTTCTCGAGTTTATAGGTGTTTGTGATGAACATGTGGCTACAAAGTACTGCCCTTTATCCCATTCTTTTAATTGTTGTCATCGAAAAAGTCCTATTTCTTTTAATGCTGAAAATTTGACGTATCTAAATTAAATAATTCTGAATGATTAGTCTCTAGTGAAATATGATATATGTGCTTACTTCTTTTCCTATGTGTATAGGAAAAGAACAAAAAAACAATGTGTATCAAGTAATGGTTAAGGTAGTAAAAAAAAAAGAGCTCAAAAGCAGAATTGATATTCTAAAAATTACCTTTGCATGCTGAAGTACCTCAATCTATAGCTTGGGTTTTTTGGGGATTTTTTTAATATTACTTATTTTTTTTATACAGCAGGTTCTTATTAGTTATCTATTTTATACATATTAGTGTATATATATCAATTTCAGTCTCCCAATTCATCCCACCATCACCACCCTCCCCCGCCCACCCCACTTTCCTCCCTTGGTGTCCATACGTTTGTCTTCTACATCTGTGTCTCTATTTCTGCCTTGCAAACCAGTTCATCTGTACCATTTTTCTAGATTTTTCTAGATTCCACATATATGCACTAATATATAATATTTGGTTTTCTCTTTCTGACTTACTTCACTCTCTATGACAGTCTCTAGGTCCCTCTACATCTCTACAAATGCCCCAGTTTCATTCCTTTTTATGGCTGAGTAATATTCCATTGTATATATGTACCATATCTTCTTTATCCATTCATCTGTTGATGGACAACTTAGGTTGCTTCCATGTACTGACTATTGTAAATAGTACTGCAATGAACATTGGGGTGCATGTGTCTTTTTGAATTAATGGTTTTCTCTAGGTATATGCCCAGTAGTGGGATTGCTGGGTCATATGGTAATTCTATTTTTAGTTTTTTAAGGAACCTCCATACTGTTCTCCATAGTGGCTGTACCTTCAATTTACATTCCCACCAACAGTGCAAGAGGGTTCCCTTTTCTCCACACCCTCTCCAGCATTTATTGTTTGTAGATTTTCTGATGATGCCAATTCTAACAAGTATGTGGTAGTGCCTCACTGTAGTTTTGATTTTCATTTCTCTAATAATTAGTGATGTTGAGCATCTTTTCATATGCTTCTTGGCCATCTGTATGTCTTCTTTGGAGAAATGTCTATTTAGGTCTTCTGCCCATTTTTTGTAAATCTTGTGTGTTTATATGCATATTTTTAATCAGTGAGTGATTATTAACCCACCTTTATTTTTTTTAAATAAACTTAAACATGTTTTTCTTATAATGAGGTATACTGGCTGTATTTCTTATAATGAGGTATGTATATGTATATTTGTGTATGTGTATATATATATATATATATATGGCTTGGTTAAAATCACATGTAAATATGAATGGGCATAGAACACAAATATTTCCCCTGGTGTGGAGTCATCAGCTCTATAAAGCTCATGTACTTGTGAGAAACAAAGGTTTTTAAAAATGTCATCCTCAGACACTTCTCCTCCTTTCTGATTCTAATACAATTTAGAGAGAGAGAACACAATTTCTGGAGTCAAACTCCCAAGTTTAAATCCTGATTCTGCCACTTATAACTGTTGATATTCAGCAAGGTACTTAAATCCTCTGTGTCTCAGTTTGCTTAGTTTTTAGATGGATCTATTCACATCATAGGGTTATTGTGAAGCTTATGAGTTAATATTTGTACAACGCGATGCATAGTTAACTGCTCAAACTTAAGTGACTATCATGATCATGATCATCACCACCAATACCACTATCATTGTCACCTTCATCATCATCATTATCATCATCATTTGCTGAATGGTTTCACATTTAGGACACCTATGCTAATTCTGCAGATTGGCAACATTCACTTTACTGATTAGTCCTCTTCAGATTTTCCAGAACATTTGTGAAGAGAACCAGCCTGATTGGTAAAGCTAAATAAAGTCCCTCCTATATCCCTTTGCATGGATCTTCTCATGGGTTTGTAGTTAATTTATGGATAGGTAGCCCTTGAATCAAGGTAGATGGCCTACCCTGGTCTACTTTTCAAGCTGTGTATGAAAATAAAATGAGGTCTATGTTGTTTTTTGAGTGGAAGGTGATAGAGGAAATCAGGCTGTAAGTGGATATTGGGTGCATTAGATATTAAGATAGGCACACAAAATATAATAGTACCACACCAGACTGTTGCCAAGGAAGGTAAGAGTCATCTGCATCCAAGAAATGTTCACGAAGTGCTTGCCTATATGATTCATAGTCCTGGGTCACTTAGACCTTGCAATCTAAGACGTAACAATTGAAATGTGTAGAGGGGATATGTAGTCAGCAGAATAGAAATGTGAAGACATCACCACCTGGCAAACAAAATTTTCACCTTCCACACAAATAATGGCCAGTGTGCTGTACAAGTAGAGAACTTGAGTAAGTTCTAGAAGTTTATGACTTGAGAATGTACAGCTGTCTGTCTAGGCTAGGTAGACACAGTGAGATACTCAAATTATTCCTCATCAGTCCAAAGGATTGTCACATAAAGTGTAAATTATGTGTTTCCAAAGCAACAAGTTGGAAGGTTTTGATGTCTCTGCTCTTCAGCTACTATCAGCCCATCTTTGAAATTTAAAGTGACAGAACTACTTTAGTCTTCTCTCCTAGTTCTTAGGCTTCACTGGAGATAAGAGGTCCAAACTGTGTAGTGCAAAATCCTGGGTGCAGAGGAGAGTAAAGAATCTAGGTGGCAACAGAGTTTTTTATAGTTTCAATTGACTTGAAGGTTAGAATTTTAAAAGAAAGTCTTCTAAAATTAGCAGCAAAACATATGTACCATTTTAATAGCTCTTTTTAAAATTGTGAATGATATTGATCTTTACTAGCTTTCTGATGGAACTTTGAAGTTTTACACATTCCTAAAATTGAATTTAATAATGTCAATTTAACAAATTCCTTCAATTTCCTGTTGTACTAAAGTTGCATGCCTATTCCTCTTTCATAGCTATGTGATTCTGAATAAGCAAGTCTTCTATTGCCTACTAAATTAAGAAGAAATGATATACTTGAAATTAGAAAAATGTGACTTATAGGAGATCAGGATCATAGAATTGGTAGGTACCTGCAGTGTACTTTTAGGGAAGTTGGAATTAACACAGCCTTCCATGGAGGAGTCACTGTGACATGAAGCTATCCTCCCAGTTTTAAAACATTTCCAAATTTATTATCAAATTATGCTTTTATCTGTAAAATACATGAGTATACCTTAGGCATCACAGTTGCCTATTCTGATGATGATGGTGATGATGATGATGATAACAGTAAAAAAACCAGTTATTTAATTAATGCTTAGTATGTAGCAGGTACTTTGTTAAATTTTCTCCACAACTACCCTCTGAAGTAGATATTACTATCCCCACTTCAAAAACATAGAAAAAGAGACACAGAGAGTTTGTGCAAGTACCCAGTATCCTGTAGTATGAGGTGACACAGCTGAGGCTGACCCAGGTGTGTCTGCCTCAGGGATCTGCCTGTGCCCTGGTATTCCCTCTGTACAACACAACCCCCCTCCCTGCAGTCCAGGCTTTAATGGGACTGTGTGAATGAAACCTGTCTCCATACTCCTGGCAAAATGTGCTAGATTTATGGGAAACTGCGACTGATTTGCAAGTGCAAGTTTGGCGTAAAGTCTCGTTTAAAATGGCAGTTTTGAAATCGAGCTGCGTAGCAGAACCAGGGCGGTTATTACACCTGCTGCCCACATCCATCTGCTTGCAATTGTGTAGCCATGCATGTCACATTAAATTAGTGTAGTTCTGTGAAATGATGAAGTTAGAAAGTACTGTTACTGAAATTTCCTAAAATTATATAAAATGATGTGATAGAGAAACGGGATTTTATTTGCAAAGCGTAGTTTCTGAAAATATGCAGAACTCCCTTGGTTCCATTTGCTTTCATTTTTATGAGGCCCTAAGAGGTAAACAAAAGAGCTCTGGCTTTACAGCCACCTTCTTCACTAGGGTGGATGTCGGCTCCTTTAACTAGTGACTGTATGACTCTTAGTAATTTATTTATTTCTTTGAGATTCTGATTCCTTTCATTTCAATTTAGATAATACCTATCCTGAAGCATTGTAATAAGAAAGAATGTTTGTAAAGGATCTAGTCAGTGATAGAAACATAGTACATGCTTGACACAGGATCAGTCTTATTAAAATATAGTGTTTGTGAAATACAGTCATGTCTAATCATACGGGACTCATATATTCATGCAGTGAATTAAAAACAACCCTCTAAGTCAAGGTGAACCAGAGTTGGTTAATAAAACAACAGTTTGTATTTTAATTTTCAGGGAAGAAACAGAGAAATAGGCATAAGGAATGGGAATGGATGCAAGGAAGGCAGGAAGGAAAGAAGGAGGGAAGGAAGGAAGGAATTATCTTGGGGTATGGAGAGTGCTCTATTTACCAAGAGTGATAGTGTGCAATGAACTGCAGAATATGACTGACACAATCTGTACTAGATAAAAAAGTAAATACTTATTTTTGTAACTTTGGGATGCTGATGGACTTTCTAACTGTGATACCAAGATAGGAAAAAAAAAAAAGACAAAGGAAAAAATGATTTGAAAAAGAATAGGTACATGTATATGTACAACTGAATCACTTTGCTGTACACCTGAAACACATTATTAATCAACTATACTCTAATATAAAAATTTTAAAAATCTATATACTAAACAAAGAACATGTATATTACAATAAAAATGGAGAATCCAAAAAAAAAGAAAAGAAAAAGAAAAAGCAGGCAAACTTTTACTCCTGAGAACACAAAATAAAGTAAAATAAACCAAAACAAATAAACAAAACAAAATCACGTCTGAAAAACTATTAAAAGAGAAACATCAAATTTGGGAGATAAGCACAATTTATGTAAGAAAGTGTTTGTATATAA
The DNA here is from genome assembly GCF_025265405.1 of Mesoplodon densirostris. Lineage (NCBI taxonomy): Eukaryota > Metazoa > Chordata > Mammalia > Artiodactyla > Ziphiidae > Mesoplodon > Mesoplodon densirostris. Next base: position 182,666,661 of record NC_082661.1, read on the forward strand.
ACAGATTCTCACCCCTCACCCCCACCAACAGAAAATTGGGCAGAGTTCCTGAACAGGATATTCACAAAGAATCCATGCACATTTTTTTTACAACTTTATTGGAGTATAATTGCTTTACAATGGTGTGTTAGTTTCTGCTTTATAACAAAGTGAATCAGTTATACATATACATCTATTCCCATATCCCTTCCCTCTTGCGTCTCCCTCTCTCCCACCCTCCCTATCCCACCCCTCCAGGTGATCACAAAGCACTAAGCTGATCTCCCTGTGCTATGCGGCTGCTCCCCACTAGCTATCTACCTTATGTTTGGTAGTGTATATATGCCCATGTCTCTCTCTTGCTTTGTCACAGCTTACCCTTCCCCCCCGCATGTCCTCAAGTCCATTCTCAAGTAGGTCTGTGTCTTTATTCCTGTTTTACCCCAAGGTTCTTCATGACCTTTATTTTTTTCTTAAATTCCATATATATGTGTTAGCATATGGTATTTGTCTTTCACTTTCTGACTTACTTCACTCTGTATGACAGACTCTAGGTCTATCCACCTCATTACAAATAGCTCAATTTCGTTTCTTTTTATGGCTGAGTAATATTCCATTGTATATATGTGCCACATCTTCTTTATCCATTCATCCGATGATGGACACTTAGGTTGTTTCCTTCTCTGGGCTATTGTAAATAGAGCTGCAAAGAACATTTTGGTACATGCACATTTAAAGTAAGCATGTAAACGGTTGTTCCATCTCATCAAAAGTTACAGAAATGCAAACAAAAACAAACATGAAAAACTATCTCCTTGTCTTTTTTTTATGCAAAAATAAAAAAAAATGTTGATATCTGGACAGAAAGATATCTTGGAAAGTAGACACAACACAGTTTGTGGGGATATTTATTAGGGTAAATTTCTGGAGGGAAATTAGAAATTATATATTAAAAATCTTTACAGAATTGATTTATCTTCTAAATTTTTTCCTCCAGATACATTTGGAGAAATGTAGAAAGATATCTCTCACAGTCTACTCAATACACATATATACACATAAAGATATACAAACATATGTACCTACCTATCTCCATGTATACATACATATATACAGAAATGGAAAACCCCTGATAACCATTACAGACATGTAAAAAGATGATACTAGATCTGTATGGTGGAAAAGAGAGATTTAAATTTGCGATGAAACTGCATTTTACAAATATTTAAATACTTTATATAAAAATGTTAAATAAATAACAGAAAAGCATACAAGGTAAGATCCCATTTTGTAATTTAATTTGTAGAAATAATCACATGTATGTGTACTATTCAAGGGTAGTCACTGAAATTTCATTTTCAAAATATTTGGTATATGAAAAAGTATTTTATAAATAAAATTTAAAAGTCAACCATACTATTTACAGTTTAATTCATAATTTTATACACCCATAATGTCCAAATAAATTCAAGAAAAAAAAAGAAGCTGCCTATAGTTTTACTAACGAGAGGGAATCATGGTTATAAATTCATTCTATTTTCCCAATCTTTAAGAAGTTACATTAATAAAAAGTATATGCTCTTTTACTGAATATTTAATGAAACATGTGTTATTAAAACCTGGAAAAATATTATTTTACCTCCCAGTAAAAAATAACACCACCTCCTAATCGACTCTAATGTGTTGATGTTTAGATACCAGCTAATAAGCAACTGGGATCTATGTCAAAGTGATAGACCTGAAGTTTAGTGACCAATGTTTCAGTCTGGTCCTAACTGGTAGAGTAGAACTTTACCACTGCAGTTCTATTGCTAAATTTTTATTGTTAAGAATGATTGTAAGCAAAATACAAATTAAAAGACATACAAGCTCACCAGGTATCACTGGCTCCTCAATCTGACCAACACATCAGGATCAGTCAGAGCCAGCATCCACTGACCCTTGGGCAAAACATTAGTGTAAGGCAGAGCTTCTCAACTGTTGTACTGATGGCACTGGGGGTCAGATACTTCTTTGTTGTGTGGAGTTGTCCTATGCACTGTAAGATGTTTAGCAGCATCTCTGGCTTCTACCCAGTTGATGCCAATAGCACTCCACCTTGGCTGTGATAGCCGAAAACATCTCAAGAGATTGCCAATACAATAAGGTGGGGTGGGAGAAAGGTAACACCAACCATAGTATCAGTTGTTCTTTCTGAGAAAAGCTTGTCTTTTTCGATTGGGTCCTTCTGATTTTTTTTAATGTTAAAAATACTCTTTTTTTAAAAAATAAAATAATAGTGATAGTGGATGGTAAGTTTTTTGCGTTAAAGTTTTTCTTCCCCCACCATTTTTTTTTTATTTTGAATGTGTGTATATGCAGATGTTTGTGTTTTATGGCCTTACTTGGAAAAATAGAATAATTTACAATATGTTTTTTCCCCCCACTTAAAACTAATTTACAGGCCTGTGCAATCCCGTACTTGAGTGCCTTTGGCAAAAAGCATTCTGTTTCATCTTTTATTTTGAAAATGTTTCTAAATACTATAGATTTTGTTTGTGAGCTGTTTACATTGAGACTGCAGTAAAAATGGTTCTTCCAAATACCCTGGAGTTTTACCATTGAAAGTCTGACTCACTGAGCCCTTAATTTTATTATCTGCTTGTGCTTGTCCATAGGCACAGCTTCATCTACATCCTGTCTCAGTGCTAATTTAGGCTCACACGTCAGATGCTGCCTCTTGAGCAGAGTCTCATTTCTAGTTCCCGAATGGAGTTTTAATTGGAAAAACATTGTATGCTGCTAAGTGCCTTCCTAATCCAGAGATTTGCCTCTCCAAATTCACATTCAGTAGACAGGAAGAATTATGTTTTGTTTGTTTAACTTTGGTGTGTGTCCTGACCATATGGATTTAGCTTGTATACTTTCAATGTATTGTTAGGGCTGCTGACGTGGAACACATATTACTATTAACTCTGTGTTTTCATTTTGCAGCAGCAAAGGAGTTTTAACCATTTTGAATCTCAGACATGTAAAATAATTTTTTTGGAACTGCATGAAAGAAAGGAATTGAAATACCTACATTTTGTATAGAGGGAAGAGGTCTTTAATTGATATCTAACAATGTAATACGGGAAGAAGTAGATATGTTGAGCCTTGTGGTAATTGGAGAATTATGGATATTATTGGTAGTGTAATGATAAGCATAAATATGTAAAATAAGCTTGCTGTTTTTAGCCCTTAAGCTTAGATTCAACCAGTTCCCAAAGAATCTAAGTTTAAGTGCTAAAATCAGCACACTTAGATTCTTTGGGAACTGTTGGAATAACGTACCAACATTGTGACTCAGAACATTCTCCATATTCTCTTTCTTTTTTTTCAATTGATAATAAAATTTAAAAAAATAAACAAGAAAAATGTAAACAGTAAAGTTATCCTATAATTAAGGAAAGAAATTACTCAAAAACTGCATTATTAACTCATCACACAGACAAGCTGTACTTTATTCCAGGTACACTTGAAATGTACTCTGAGAATTACTATGGTCCAAGTGATTGGATAATAACTGGTTAAATTATAACAACAGGCACAAGTTCTTAGTTTCTTACATGGAAAACTCATGTTGTGGGACTAAATGATTTGTCCAAAGTAGGTCAACCATTTAATGAGAGACCCACCTCAGTGCTTTCTCTATTACCACATTTCCCCTGCTTACCACTATCCATCTGCCCTTCCTCCCCACTGACTTCTCCCAGTCATTTATTTCTCACTAACATACTCATTTTGTTACTAACACTGAATTAAAACACAACCTTAAAGCTTTCAAATGAATATCTCATTTTATTTTTGCTTGGTAAATCTTTTTATTTATTTATTTATTTTTTATACAGCAGGTTCTTATTAGTCATCAATTTTATATACATCAGGGTATACATATCAATCCCAATCGCCCAATTCATCACACCACCACCCACAGCCCCACATGGCTTTCCCCCCTTGGTGTCCGTACGTTTCTTCTCTACATCTGTGCCTCAATTTCTGCCCTGCAAACCAGTTCATCTGTACTGTTTTTCTAGGTTCCACATATATGTGTTAATATACGATATTTGTTTTTCTCTTTCTAACTTACTACACTCTATATGACAGTCTCTAAATCCATCCACGTCTCAACAAATGACCCAATTTCATTCCCTTTTATGGCTGAGTAATATTCCATTGTATATATGTACCATATCTTCTTTATCCATTTGTCTCTCAATGGGCATTTAGGTTGCTTCCATTACCTGGCTATTGTAAATAGTGCTGCAATGAACATTGGGGTGCATGTGTCTTTTTGAATTATGGTTTCCTCTGGGTATATGCCCAATAGTGAGATTGCTGGATCATATGGTAATTCTATTTTTAGTTTTTTAAGGAACTTCCATACTGTTCTCCATAGTGGCTGTATCAATTTACATCCCCACCAACAGTGCAAGAGGGTTCCCTTTTCTCCACACCTTCTCCAGCATTTGTTGTTTCTAGATTTTCTGATGATGCCCATTCTAACTGGTGTGAGGTGATACCCCATTGTAGTTTTGATTTGCATTTCTCTAATATTTAGTGATGTTGAGCAGCTTTTCATGTGCTTCTTGGCCATCTGTATGTCTTTGGAGAAATGTCTATTTAGGTCTTCTGCCCATTTTTGGATTGGGTTGTTTGTTTTTTTAATATTGACCTGCATGAGCTGTTTATATATTTTGGAGATTAATCCTTTGTCTGTTGATTCATTTGCAAATATTTTCTCCCATTCTGAGGGTTGTCTTTTCATCTTGTTTATGGTTTCCTTTGCTGTGCAAAAGGTTTCATTAGGTCCCATTTGTCTATTTTTGTTTTTATTTCCATTACTCTAGGAGGTGGATAAAAAAAGATCTTGCTGTGATTTATGTCAAAGAGTGTTCTTCCTATGTTTTCCTCTAATAGTTTTATAGTGTCCTGTCTTACATTTAGGTCTCTAATCCATTTTGAGTTTATTTTTGTGTATGGTGTTAGGGAGTGTTCTAATATCATTCTTTTACATGTAGCTGTCCAGTTCTCCCAGCACCACTTATTGAAGAGACTGTCTCTTCTCCATTGTATATCCTCGCCTCCCTTGTCATAGATTAGTTGACCATAGGTGCGTGAGTTTATCCCTGGGTTTTCTATCTTGTTCCATTGATCTATATTTCTGTTTTTGTGTCAGTACCATATTTTCTTGATTACTGTAGCTTTGTAGTATAGTCTGAAGTCAGGGAGTCTGAATCCTCCAGCTCCGTTTTTTTCCCTCAAGACTGCTTTGGCTATTCGGAGTCTTTTGTATCTCCATACAAATTTTAGACTTTTTGTTCTTGTTCTGTAACAAATGCTGTTGGTAATTTGATAGGGATTGCATTGAATCTGTAGATTGCTTTGGGTAGTAGAGTCATTTTCACACTATTGATTCTTCCATTCCAAGAACATGGTATATCTCTCCATCTGTTTGTATTATCTTTAATTTCTTTCATTAGTGTCTTATAGTTTTCTGCATAGAGGTCTTTTGTCTCCCTAGGTAGGTTTATTCCTAGGTATTTTATTCTTTTTGTTGAAATGGTAAATGAGAGTGTTTCCTTCATTTCTCTTTCAGATTTTTCATCATTAGTGTATAGGAATGCAAGAGATTTCTGTGCATTATTTTTGTATCCTGCAACTTTACCAGATTCATTGATTAACTCTAGTAGTTTTCTGGTGGCATCCTGAGTTATTTGTGGACCTAGAGTCTGGCATATAGAGGTAAATAAGTCAGAAAGAGAAAAACAAATATCGTATGCTAACACATATATATGAAATCTAAAAAAAAAAAAAGTGGTTCTGAAGAACCTAGGGTCAGGACAGGAATAAAGACGTAGACATAGAGAATGGACTTGAGGACACAGGGAGGGGGAAGCGTAAGCTGGGACGTAGTGAGAGAGTGGCATGGACATATATACACTACCAAATGTAAAACAGATAGCTAGTGGGAAGCAGCTGCATAGCACAGGTAGATCAGCTTGGTGCTCTGTGACCACCTAGAGGGGTGGGATAGGGAGGGTGGGAGGGAGATGCAAGAGGGAGGGGATATGGGGTTATATGTATACATATAGCTGATTCACTTTGTTGTACAACAGAAACTAACACACCATTGTAAAGCAATTATACTCCAATAAACATGTTTAAAAAAAAGAGATCAGATTTATTGTTACAAGACGTGGGGGTTGGGGGAAAGAGAATGGGATGAAAGTGGTCAAAAGGTACAAACTTCCAGTTACAAGATAAATAAGTACTAGGGATGTAACATATAACATGATTAATTAACATTGTTGAATGAAAGTTGTTAAGACAGTAAGTCCTAAGTATTCTCATCACAAGGGAAAAATATTTCTTTCTTTATATTTTAGTTTGTATCTGTATGAGATGATTGATGTTCATTAAGCTTATTGTCGTCATTGTTTCATGATGTATGTAAGTCAATCATTATGTTTTATACCTCAGACTTGTACAGTGTTTTATGTGAATTATATATCAGTATAACTGGAAGGAAGGTAACAAACTTAAAAAGAAAGTACATTGGTCTCTTCTGAAGGCTCACTCACGTTCCTAATATCAGTCAATTTGAGAAAAAATGGGTGCTCAGGGAGCTGGAATAGAAAAATCCTTTCTCTCTGGGACTTGGTCACCTATGATTATATTTGGGACACAATGATGTCCAATAAGGTGCCTATGCAGTCAGCAGTGGATACTGAAATGACTTGCTCAGTATAGAGGGTGAGTAATAACTGGGGGGAATAATAAGCCATTTTTAGATGTCTCTTTACCAAGACCATGTTACTCTTAATCTGACTGTTATTTCTTATTTCTAATATTTTATATAATGTTGTTATATATATATAATACAGTCTCATGTTAGCTGGCCAGAGGTAGTTAAGAGAAATTTTATTTGTCCACACAAGCAAGATGCTAGTAGGAAGTATGTAGGAAGAGACACTCTGGCCCTCAAGTGAAACCAAGGATATGGTGGCAGTGGTATTTAAGAAAAAAAAATACCCAGTGGAGCAGTGGATGAATGTAAGGAAGAGTAGCACAGGTTTCTTTGTCCAGCTGCCTTACTCTCACAAATTTTCTCTTGACAGGAACAATCTGGACCACATTTTATTTTATTGTGGTATGAAAGCCCATTTAAACATTCTAAATCATAACTTGGTTGTCATTTAATGATGGTATTCTAGCTTCAAGATTTGGGAAAGTTTTCTTTAAGGAATGACGATGTTATCCAAAAATAGGTGGACTTTTTACAGCTTCTCAGCTTATAAGTAAATGTTCTGATTTTGCTTTGGTGGGAATCTAGAATCTTAGGATAATAATTTCTTTTATTGAAATTGAAAGAATCAATTTATTTAAAGTATAAAACAAAAACAGAGACAATTTATGCATCTCCCACACCCCTCCACCTCTGGCAGGCATCAATCTGTTATCTGTATCTATGAGGTTTTTTAAAAAATAGTTTTAGATTTCACATATAAGAGAGATCATATGGTATTTGTCTTTTCTCTGTCTTATTTCACTTAGCATAATGTCCACAAGTTCCATCCATGTTGCTGCAAATTTCCTTCTAGAGAAGGAAATAGAGGAGGATTTCCTTCTCTATTTTTATGGCTGAAAAAGATTCCATTTTCATACATATATATTTATTTACCACATTTTCTTTAGTCATTCATCCATCAAGTTTTTTCCATATCTTGGCTATTGTAAATAATGCTGCACTGATCATGGGGGTGCACATACATTTTGAGTTAGTGTTTTTGATTCTTCAGATAAATAACCAAAAGTGGAATTGATGAATTGTATGGTTGTTCTCTTTTTAATTACTTGAGGCCCCTCGATACTGTTTTCAAAAGTGGCTGCACCAATTTACATCCCTACCAACAGTGCACAAGTGTTCCCTTTTCTCTGCCTCCTCATCAACACTTATTATTTCTAGTCTTCTTGATAATTGCACCTCTAACAGATTTGAGGTGATATCTCATTGTGATTTTTATTTGCAGTTCCCTGATGATTAAAGATGTACAGCATATTTTCATGTACCTGTTAGCAATCTATGACTTCTTTGGGAAAATGTCTATTCAGATCTTCTGCTCATTTTTTAACCAGATTGTTTGTATTTTTACTATTTACTTGTATGAGTTCTCTAGATATTTTGGATGTTAGCCCCTTATCTGATATATGACTTTCAAATATTTTCGCCCATTCAGTACATTGCCTTTTCATTTTGTAGATGGTTTCCTTTGTTATACAGAAGCTTTTTAGTTTGATGTAGTCCCACTTGTTTATTTTAAATTTTGTTGCTTTTGCTTTTGTGTCAGGTTTTAAAATATCATTCCAAGACCTATGTTCAGGAGCTTACTGCTTTTGTTTTCTTCTAGATTTATGGTTTCAGGTCTTAGTTCAAGTCTTTAATCCATTTTGAGTTATTTTTTGTGTATGCTGTAAGATAGTGTTCCATATTCATTCTTTTGTGTGTTTTTATCCAATTTTCCCAACACCATTTTTTGAAGAGACTGTTCTTTCCCCACTGTATATTCTTGGCTCCTTTGTTTACATTAATTGACTGTATATGCATGGATTTCTGGACTCTGTATTTTGTTCCACTAAACTACATGTCTGCTTCTATATCAATACCATACTCTTTTAGCTACTACAGCTTTGTAGTATAGTTTGAAATCATGGAGCATAATGCCTCCAGTTTTGTTCTTCTTCCTTAAGATTGCTTTCACTATTGAGGGTCTTATAGGATTCCATACAAATTTTAGGATTTTTTGTTCTATTTCTGTGAAAAATGCCATTGGAATTTTGATAAGGGTTGCACTGAATCTGTATAATGTTTTGGACATTATAGGAATTTTAACAATATTAATTCTTCCAATTCATGATCATGAAATATCTTACCATTTATTTGTATCTCTTTCAAATTCTTTCATTAATATCTTATAATTTTCAATATACAATTCTTTCACACACACCCCCGGTTAAATTTATTCCTAGTACTTTTATTATTTTTGATGCAGTTGTAAATGAGATTTTTTTCTTAATTTCTCTTTCTGATAGTCATTATTAGTTTATAGAAATGCAACAGATTTTTGTGTGTTAATTTTTATCCTACAACTTTACTGAGTCTATTAGTGTAACAATTTTTTGATGGAGTTTTGAGGGTTTTCTACATCTAATATCTTGTCATCTGAAATAGTGACAGTTTTACTTCTTTCATTCCAATTTGAATGTCTTTTTTTTTTTCTTTTTCTTGCCTAATTGATCCAGGTAGGAATTCCAATACTATCTTGAATAAAAGTGGTGAAAGTGATCATTCTTGTTCCTGATCTTAGAGGAAAAGCTTTCAGCTTTTCACAGTTGAGAGTGATGTTAGCCATGGGCTTGTCTTATATGACCTTTATCATGTTGAGATACAGTCCCTCTATTCATGCTTTATTGAGAGTTTTTTTTGTCTTAAATGAATGTTGAATTTTGTCAAAAGCTTTTTCTACAGCTACTGATATGATCATAAAACTTTTATCCTTCATTTTGTTAATGTGTTGTTTCACATTTGAGGATGTTGAACTATCCTTGTGTCCTGGGAATAAATTCTTATTTGGGTTAATAATTTCATGTTTATTTTTGCCCTCACTTCTTTTTACTTCCTCAAGAAAAGAACTCTAGCAAAGAAAAACAAATATTTTAATAATTTCAGACTTTCTTTTAGAGAAAGGATTCTTTCTTCAGGAATATATACTGTGCAGTGCTAGAAGATGAGGTTCTGAGGTGTGAATAGATATCAGACAATATTTTAAAAGTTTGTTTAAAAATATACAGTATTTTTTTTTGTAGGAGAACACATAGGAGAGAAAAGGGCAAACTAAGAAGATGACCCTTAAAAGAAAGGTGACCACTAAAAAATAAATTCTCATGTGCTTTCTGAAGTATGTTTGGCCATTGGGATGTACATTTTTCATTATTTTAAGTTTTATTTTGAATTAGTTTTAGAATTATAGAAAAAATTACAGTTATAATACAGAGAGTTCCCATATACCCTTCACCCAGTTTCTCCTAATGTTGCCATCTAGCATAACTAAGGTCTGCTTGTCAAAACTAAGAAATGAACATTGGTATTATACTACTAGCTAAAGTATACACTTCCTCAATTTTTCCACTAACATTCTTTTTTTTGTTCTAAGATTAAAGCCAAGATTGTATTTGGTTGTCAAATCTCCTAGTCTCCTATAAACTATGCCAATTCCTTAACTTTCTTTGTCTTTTATGACCTTGATACTTGATACAGATCAGGTACTTTACAGACTATCCCTTAATTTGGATTTGTCTGATGTTTTTCTCATGATTATATTATATTCTGTGTCCATCAAATCAGGAGGTACAAGATGTCAATATGTTACATTTCTTGTGATGTTGGCCTTTATCACTTGGCTAAAGTGTTGGTTGTTAGCTCTCTCCACTATAAATTTATGATCATTTTTTCTTTGTAATTAATAAATATCTTGGAAAAAATGATTTAAGGCTATCCAAGTCTTATTCTCAAGTGTATATCTACTAATTTTAATGTTCATCACTTAATCTAACCACAGATATTACAGTGATGTTTGCCTAAGTCATTTTTTATATCCTTATTTCTTCTGAATTTATTATTTAGAATTAAAAGGAAGAGCTGCCCCTTCTCTCACATTATTTATTCAGTTTATTTCTGTCACAGTTGGTTCCTGCATATTTATTGTATTCTGTGGATTTAACCCTATTTTGTTGACCAGTTGTCCCACCTTTGCTACTGGAAGCTTTTAGAGTTTGGCTCCTGTTTCTTTTTTCTTATTTATTTATTTATTTACTTACTTACTTACTTACTTACTTACTTACTTACTTACTTACTTATGGCTGTGTTGGGTCTTCATTTCTGTGCAAGGGCTTTCTCCAGTTGTGGCGAGCAGGGGCCACTCTTCATTGCAGTGCGCAGGCCTCTCACTGTTGTGGCCTCTCCTGTTACGGAGCACAGGCTCCAGACACGCAGGCTCAGTAGTTGTGGCTCACGGGCTTAGTTGTTCTGCGGCATGTGGGATCTTCCCAGACCAAGGCTCAAACCCGTGTCCCCTGCATTGGCAGGCAGATTCTTAACCACTGCACCACCAGGGAAGCCCCTTGGCTCCTGTTTCTTTTTAATGTGTCCTCTCTGATATTTTTTGAGGAATTGCTTACTTTTTGGTATAAGATGATCCAAGCTCAACCAGTTTGTCAACTCTTTTAACTAAATTCATCTTACCAATGTCCAATGGCACCTGGCCAAGACAAGCAAGCGTTTGCTAGGACTTCTTCCAGCAGGCACCTGACTCCCCCTAACCTTCAGGTTAGTTGGTTGCCTTGTGACCTCTAAACAAGAAGACCTTATTGTTCATTCCAGATTGACTAAGCTTTAGACAGGTTTCTTCCTAACTATAGGTCACTGACTTTCCTTTTTTTAGAGCATGCACTTTAGAAAACTTGTAAATTCTTTCTCTGTCCCTTTGAAATGCAAATATTCTCCCAGCATCTTGCCAGGTTTACAATTCAGGAATATTTTTCACAAGGACCTGGGAGCTACCCCTTTGAAATGTAATAATCAAGAAAGATAGTGTGTCTTATCTACCAGCCTCTGCTGGATAGTAGGAGCCAAACTTTAATAAGCATCATTACCAAACATAGATGGTCTAACCACATTGACCAACTCCCCTTTAATGTCCTCTAATGCTTTTCTGCTAGCTCACTTCAGTGCTTAAAAACTCTCCCAACTTTTGTTTCAGCAGAGTTGAGTTCAGTCTCTCTCCCCTATGCAATACTCTTGAATAAATTTTTCCTTGCTTGTTTAATTTAGCCAGTGCAATTTTTCATTGACATCTCTGATAGGTTAAAAAAAGGGTCATGAACTTTTAGTTTTTCTGACTTGTCCTTTTTAATGTGGAAACAGTGTTTTCTCCAATTTTCTAAATATTCAGATAAAAACAAGATATATTATAATTTTAAGATATTTTCATTCCCACTTTGTGAAATTCCCATATTACCCCTAAACAATTTCACAATTTTTTCATTACACAAATATGTATATGGATGATTTTTAAACAGTTTTAAAATGTTGGGACACTATAACATAGTGAGAAGGGAATAGTCATGGAAGGTTAGTCTCAAGTGAAAGGAATAGATCAGTAAGGGCAGAAATGCAGAGTAGAAAGGTGGTCAATGGGGATGTAAGTCCTCAGTAATTTATAGTGCTCTTAGAGAGGGAATTTTGAATTTTCAAATAATGTATGATAAGGAGTTTGACAATTTCTTTTTAAATATGGAAACTTCAGCTAACTGTGGATCAGAATAGAAAAAATGGACAGTTACCCAATAATGTAGTCACAAAACAATATTTGTGAATTTTCTAAATTGATATATGTTTTTCTTTTTTAAATACCTAGCAAGTGTTAAATAGGTTACAAATTATAACTGTTCACTTTTCTTTGGGGATTACATATCCTATATTCAACTGACATTAATCTAATGAGATTTTTAAAATTTACCATGTATATATGATGACAGGCATTATCAGCCTATTTATATAGATCATAAACATGGCACTATATAAAATCATAATAATATAGACATATATAAGCATAATATACGGACAATTATTTGCAATTCTATATTACATTCCTCAGATTGTTATTCTATCAAGAAAAATGTTGTTAGAAAGATAAGGTGTTCAGATTTCCATAAACTATTGGGAGGAAATCTGTTAATTATATTCAGTTATACATTTAATGCATGTGTAATTTTATAAAATTATATTCATTACAAAAGTATAATTAAGAAGGAATTGGGATTTCCCTGGTAGTCCAGTGGTTAAGACTTCACCTTCCACTGCAGGGGGTGTGGGTTCAATCCCTGGTTGGGGACCTAAGATCCCACATGACTTACAGCCAAAAAACCAAAGCATAAAACAGAAGCAGTATTGTAACAAATTCAATAAAACTTAAAAATGGTCCACATTAAAAAAAAAACTTTAAAAAAAAGAAGGAACTATGCTAACTATCTGTAGAGATGTAGAATTTTTTCTCAAATTATACCTATTTTAGTGGTATATTATTCATATACCTTGTCAGGATTTTATGTTTGAAAAATTTTTTAATTAATTATAAATAAACATTAAATATTACACCATCAAAGATATATGAAAACTATATTTAGTAAAACACTTGTTTTCCTGGAACTGTTATAGAACAAATTATTTTGGACAAAGATACATTTTTAACTTCAAAAATAACATCTACTTAAATTTGTCTTCAAATTGTATTCCATGCAATTTAACTTACCAACTAAAATATTCCAAATATAATTTGATATTTTCTGGACACAGAGATTTTAAGTTCCTTGAGAGCAGGAATGGTGCTATATAACTCCCATGCAGTAGAAAATCAGTAAATGCTGGGTGATGATGTGGTAGATGACTCATTGTCAGTATTATGACCAAACATAACTGTACTATGCCATAATACAGTGATAGGATGGAGGTGTCCTGATATGAGCAGGAAAGTTTATTCATAAACTGAAAGACCCCAGTTACCTGAGCTTTCTGTCTCTTCTTTGATAGATTTTATTTTCCTTCCTTGGGATCAGACTAGCACTCTTCCTCTCTACTTCCAGTTTACTGTAAAGTGGGCATGGAATTCAGGTAACTAAATTTATTTAAATTGTGTGCAAAGTAAAATATGCTAGGCTCTGAGTCACATCCTAAAGGCAGACTTGTGATCAAAGTGAATGGGCTTCTAAAACATGATTGAGTTTCTCACAGCCTTTATAATATTTACTTATTGAATTGTTCCTTTTTTATGTGTAGCAGTGTAATTTCAAAACATGAGTATTTCTACTTTTTCCATCTTGGCAACACCCAAGACAAAAAGTGTTACAAAAACCTGGAACGAAGATCTAAAGAAAACATGATGCAATTGAATTTAAATTAATCTAAATCCTTGCAATGTTTAGATTAAAAAATATATATGGAACCATTTAGATAAGAATACTCATATAAATTTGTTAAAGTATGCCTTCCAATTGAGAAAGTCTACTTTGGATGACAACTTATAATAGCCTACCTGTTTTGGTGAGAAAGGAACCAGAGGAAAGATGTTAAAGGCTTAGTGTTAACCCTATAGCTAAAATATGTAGTGCAAAAACTATATGGCCATGGTAGGGTCACATCTGTCAAAATGATTGGGATTCTCATGTCAGCTTTTTGGTACCTCCTCCCACCATCAACACTTTTTTTGAGCCTCCATGTAGATCACCAACTCTGAGTTAGCAACCTTTCTTTTTAGAGAAAGGTTGATGCTATAGCCACATTTATTTAAATTTCAATCATATGATATACACCAAGATTCTGAGTGAACTTGTTTCCTATGGGTTTTCAGCCACACTAATCTATGTGAGGATTACTTTTGCAGGTCATGAATCTCATTCAGTTTTGGTTTTTACTGGTAAAATTTACTTATCTCTTAGCACCAGAGAACTCAGAACTGAGCCTTCAGGTATATCCAAGGAGAGGCTGAAGCATCTTTAGGGATATGACAGACAAAATGGTATTTTAGGTTAAGAGAATAGATTATGTGGCCTATAAAATCCCTGATACCATGACAAAATAAGAAAATAGAAAATATTATCTGTTTTCCAAGCTTTTAAAATTTTTTCAAATAATTCTTTAAAATTTTTAAATTTATTTCATTTCATTTACATTTTATTTTATTTATTGATTTATTATTTCAATTAAAATGTATAAAAAAATTTAACGCTCATAGAATATGCATGCATATTTCCATGATCTACATATAGTAATTGTAACATACGTCCAGAGTCATAGTTGCGTTTTATTTCTGAACCACTTCAGAATGATCTGCAACACCATAGCATTTTATGCCTAAATATTTCAGCCAGTGTCTCCTAAAATAATGGGTATGATCTTATATAACCACAATATTGTTATCACATGGAAGAAAATTAACAATCACTTCTTAATATTTCCTAATACCCTGTCTATATTCAGATTTCTCCATTTGTCTTCCAAATGCCTTTTAGAGCTTTATTTTCTCCTAGAACCAGGACACAAGTTGGTTTACAAATAATATATGACTAATTTTTTTCAAAACTAACATTTAACCATAGTGCTAAAAACTATGTTGTAAATGAAACCATAAACAAGGAGGTATTATGTAAAAGGAAAAAAAAATTGGAGGAGGTCTTCTTCATTTATAGGAGACATGTATATGTTCCCTAGATACCTCATTTCCATGACTGTAAAAGGTAAATATTAAAAATATCAACCCTATATTATTATTATTTAAATGGTATAAATTTTCAAAAGTGCTTAGCAAAGTGACTGGCATGTGGGAAGCATGAACAAATGTTAATTACCATTATTATTATTACCATTAGAAAATAAGCAATCAATCAAGTAAGGCAAGCCCAGAGATAAACCCACGCACCTATGGTCAACCAATCTATGACAAAGAAGGCAAGGATATACAATGGAGAAAAGACAGTCTCTTCAATAAGTGGTGCTGGGAGAACTGGACAGCTACATGTAAAAGAATGAAATTAGAACACTCCCTAACACCATACACAAAAATAAACTCAAAATGGATTCAAGACCTAAATGTAAGACCGGACACTGTAAAACTGTTAGAGGAAAACATAGGAAGACCACTCTTTGACATAAATCACAGCAAGATCTTTTTTTATCCACCTCCTAGAGAAATGGAAATAAAAACAAAAATAAACAAATGGGACCAAATGAAACTTAAAAGTCTATGCACAGCAAAGGAAACTACAAACAAGACGAAAAGACAACCCTCAGAATGGGAGAAAATATTTGCAAATGAATCAACAGACAAAGGATTAATCTCCAAAATATATAAACAGCTCATGCAGGTCAATATTAAAAAAACAAACAACCCAATCCAAAAATGGGCAGAAGACCTAAATAGACATTTCTCCAAAGAAGACATACAGATGGCCAGGAAGCACATGAAAAGCTGCTCAACATCACTAAATATTAGAGAAATGCAAATCAAAACTACAATGGGGTATCACCTCACACCAGTTAGAATGGGCATCATCAGAAAATGTACAAACAACAAGTGGTGGAGAGGGTGTGGAGAAAAGGGAACCCTCTTGCACTGCTGGTGGCAATGTAAATTGATACAGCCACTATGGAGAACAGTATGGAGGTTCCTTAAAGAACTAAAAACAGAATTACCATATGATCCAGCAATCCCACTACTGGACATATACCCAGAGAAAACCATATTTCAAAAAGACACATGCACCCCAATGTTCATTGCAGCACTATTTACAACAGCCAGGACATGGAAGCAACCTAAATGCCTATCAACAGATGAATGGATAAAGAAGATATGGTACATATATACAATGGAATATTACTCAGCCATAAAAAGGAACCAAACTGAGTCATTTGTTGAGATGTGGATGGATCTAGAGACTGTCATACAGATGAAGTAAGTCAGAAAGAGTAAAACAAATATCGTATATTAACGCATATATGTGGAACCTAGAAAAATGGTACAGATGAACTGGTTTGCAGGGCACAAATTGAGACACAGATGCAGAGAACAAACGTATGGACACCAAGGAGGGAAAGTGGTGGTGGGGGGGCAGGATGTGTGTGTGTGTTGAATTGGGAGATTGGGATTGACATGTATACACTAATATGTGTGTGTGTATGTGTTGAATTGGGAGATTGGGATTGACATGTATACACTAATATGTATAAAATGGATAACTAATAAGAACCTGCTGTATAAAAAATAAATAAAATTTTAAAAATTAAAAAAAAAGCATTGCAGGTTTATTTAGTATGAGAAAAAAAAAGAAAATAGGCAATCAATCAAGCCTAATGATTTAATACTGTGTTTCAACCCAGCCCCTGAAGCCTATAAGGTTTTATAATAAAATGAGATAGTTTTATAGCTGATAGGAATCTGTGAGTGTAACCCACAAGGTTTTAAGAGTGCTATTTTTGACAGATGGGGAAGCTGAAAGCTTTTTAAAGCTAATATATTTATAAATTTGATTTAAAGGACTCCATATAAAAATGTAGAAATGTAAATTATTCCTTAAAGCAGAGTCCAATTTTAATCCCTAAATATCATTTTAAAATATTATGGAAAACTTTCTCTAATGAATTCTCATGAATATGTTTGAAATCGCAATTTAGTATGCTTAAAAAATCAGTTCAAAAACCATTTTTTATAAATTTGTTCTCCCAATTTTAATTAAGTTGAATTTCTGCCAGCAGCACTTTAGATTTTCTAAACTCCAGTGAAATGTTCTACTGCTTATGTTTTTTTTTTTTTTTTGCGGTACGTGGGCCTCTCACTGTTGTGGCCTCTCCTGTTGCGGAGCACAGGCTCTGGATGCGCAGGCTCAGCGGCCATGGCTCATGGGCCCAGCTGCTCCGCGGCATGTGGGATCTTCCCGGACCGGGGCACAAACCCGTGTCCCCTGCATCGCCAGGCGGGCTCTCAACCACTGCGCCACCAGGGAAGCCCTTATGTTTTTTATATATTAAAAACATGTCCATTCCCAAATGCCTCTGGGCTTATTTAAAAAATTATAAATGCTATTATTAAATTAGGTGTACTCTGAGGTAAGAAAAAGAATTCCCCTTTTAGTAATATTTAACCAATATGCATACACCAGACCTATATTTTAAAAGTTTATAAAACATTTCATTTTGAATGTTGAGTTCTAGCTATCCACCCACATGAGTAATACTAATTGATTAGGAATTCCCTAATATTTATAAAAACTAGTAATTGTGGCTTACTTATTAATAAAATACTATTTCTGTGTTCCATCCAGGTTTATGGATAGGGAATGTAACAAAGTCATATGATTTACTTAAGAATTCAATTTTCATGTAAAAGTTATAGCAAAAAAAAAGTTATAGCTAAGTAAAGCAGAACATTTTTCTGGGAAGAGAAAACTATTAATAATGGTAACAGGTGGATTTATGTACCAAATCTGCCATTAACCAGCCGGGTAATATTTTTCAAGACATTTCTCTTCCCTGGAACTCAGTTTCCTTATCTGTAAAATAAGCAATTTGGATTCTAGAGCTTCTGAAAATAAGGTAATTATAGTGAGCTTCTATTACCATATAGTTTATTGCTTATGGAATGTATTCACTCAAAATATACTACTTGATCTCTACCTAAACTCTATGAGGTAGCTAAGTGAATATTTTTAACTGTCCTTTCCCATAATGTTGTAGAAAGTCTTGGAGGCCAGGCTATCATATTTATATACATTAATCGTAAGCACCGTTTACTAAGTCCCTAATGTATTCTAGATATCACTATTTACAGACATAACTCTAATTGTCAGAAAACCCCTAATAAGATTGTCATTATTTAATATGTGCTGAAACTTGGGTCTAGGGTGGTTACATTACTATCTAAAAAGCTAGTACTTGGCAGAGCTGGAGTTTGAATGGAGGTCTGTATGACAACAAATTTTTGCATTTTTTTCTATTATCACTTTTTTATTTCCTTTTTATCTTTTTTAAGTGTTAATAAAAATCATTTAAAGTGTTTAAGTAAAGAACTAATGTAGGTATATCAACATTTTAAGTAGTAGTGATGAGCATAATGAAATTAAAAAGTAGATAAAAAATGAGATCAGTTGTGCTATTAATATAGTCTCAGAGGAATAACAAAATCCTGGACAGGAAATTAGGATTTGGGGATTAACATATACCCACTACTATATATAAAATTGATAACAACAAGGACCTACTGTATGGTACAAGGAACTCTACTCAATATTCTGTAATAACCTACATGGGAAAAGAATCTGAAAAAGAATGGATTTATATATATGTATAACTAAATCACTTAGCTGTACACCTGAAACTAACACAACATTGTAAATCAACTATACTCCAATATAAAATAAAAATTAAATTTAAAAAAATTTAAAAAGAAAGTAGACAGGAAAAATAAGAGAAATTAATTTCTACCTTGTACAGGTAGAAGCTTAGAAAATGTGTAAATGTAAGTGACAAAATGCAAGATCAGTGCTATAAAATTTTGATCCCACAAGCCTATTCTTCTTTATGTCTTGACAGTTTCTATTAACAACTGCAAACAAACATTTATCATGTATATTCCTACATTCAGGAATCTTATAGTCTGGGGCAGAAGACCAAAAAACTCACAAAAAAGCAAATAAGATAGACAGACAGATTCACCACTATTACTCTGAAAGATGATTCTGCTTTCAAAGACCTTTCCTATAGTGAGATAAGATAGTCACATTTACAAATAATTAGGCTACAATAGAGAACAGTATAAACATCCTGAGGGAAAAACTGATAACATGTTCTGAAACCTTTAAAAGAATAATTGTATATTATATAATATAATATATAATTATATAATATATCTCCTTTTTTTCTGGAGAAGAAAGGAGGATATACTGTATGAATTGGGCTTGGAAATATGATTAAGTTTGGACCAACAGAGATGGGGAAAGGAAAGAAGATGAACAAAATAATTAATGTACAATATCTTAAGGTATTTAAATGCAACAGCAAATAGCTTGGTTTAGCTTGAGGGTACAGCAGAAGATGGAATGACATCGAAAAGCTGGTAGGGAGACTTCCCTGGTGACAGAGTGGTTAAGAATCTGCCTCCCATGCAGGGGATATGGGTTTGAGCCCTGGTCCCGGAAGATCCCACATTCCTCGGAGCAACTAATCCAGTGCACTACAACTACTGAGCCTGTGCTCTAGAGCCCGTGAGCCACACTTACTGAGTCCACATGCCTAGAGCCGGTGCTCTGCAACAAAGAGAAGGCATCGCAATGAGAAGCCCGTGCACTGCAATGAAGAGTAGCCCCCACTCACCGCAACTAGAGAAAGCCCATGCACAACAACGAAGACCCAATGCAGCCAATAAATAAATAAATAAAAAGAAAAGCTGGTAGGGACAAAGGTCATGGTGATGCCTCTGTCATGGTAATTTCAGTCCTAGATGTAGACTGAAGAAGAATGCACCCATATGTGCACCAAAAGAAAAATATATGAATATTTACTATTCATAATAGCCAAAAATATTATGCTTCCCAAAAGGCCATTAATAGGAAAACAGATACATGAAGATATATGTTTACACAGTGGAATACTCTGTATAGAGCAATGAGAAGAAACAGACTATAACTCCATGCAACGATATAGATGTATTTCAAATATATAAATGTTAGACATAAAAAACCAGGTACAAGGGTACATATATTATTATTCCATTTTTATAAGGTTCAGAAACAGGAAAATCTATAGTTTTAGATATACAGGTAGTTATTTGATTGCTCTTGGGAAATAGTGACTAGAATAGGACACAAGGAGGCTTTTGGGGGTGATGCTGTTGTTTCCTTAATTGGGTGCTAGGTACATGGATTCCCTCAGTTTGTGAAAGTTGTTCAACTGTACATTTAAGATTTGGACATTTTTCTATATGAATTTTCTACTTTTTTTTTTTTTTTTCGGTATGCGGGCCTCTCACTGTTGTGGCCTCTCCCGTTGCGGAGCACAGGCTCCGGACGCGCAGGTCCAGCGGCCATGGCTCATGGGCCCAGCCGCTCCGCGGCATATGGGATCCTCCCAGACCGGGGCACGAACCCGTATCCCCTGCATCGGCAGGCGGACTCTCAACCACTGCGCCACCAGGGAGGCCCTGAATTTTCTACTTTAATTCAATTTAGTGGTGATATTTGAGGAATTTATAGTCTGTATTCAATAAGGAGACATGAAAGGTGTTTTTTAGCTGAAGAATTGCACAATTCTATCAGTCAGAAAGATTGAATCAAATGGTGGCCAGACAAAAGGATTGAAAATGAAAGAGAAAATTAAGACCCAAACTTGTATAATGGTAATAGGAAGACAAAGAAAGAGATGGATGTGATAAAAGTGTTAGTGATAAAATTGACAAATGTTGTGCCTATCAGAACAGGATAGATAAAAGGGGAGTTTTTTTTTTTTTTAATGAGATTTCAAGACTGGATGGCAGGTAGTACTACTGACAGAAATGAACATAAAGATAAAGGATTTAGCAAGCATTGGCAAACTATAGCCAGCTGGTCAAATCTGGCCCATTGACTGTTTTTGTACAGCCCATGAGCTGGGAATGTTTTTGTTTTGTTTTGTTTTGGGTTTTTTATGGGCTTTTTGTTGTTGTTGTTTTGGTTTTTTTTTTTTTTACATTTTTAAATGGTTGAAAAAATTTAGAATAGATGTAATCAGAATAGTATTTGTGATGTGTGAAAATTATAGGCAATTGAAATTTCAGTGTCCATATAAAGTTGTGTGGGAACACAGCCATGCTCATTTGTTAGCACAGGTTCTATGACTACTCTCACATTACAGCAGCAGTGGAGTTAAGTAATGCAATAGATTGGAATGTACGGCCTGCAAAATGTATACTATGTACTATCTTGCCCTTTCAGAAAAATTCTGTTTACCTCTGTTTTAGAGCTAAAATTATAAATGATATATGTATACTTGAAAATGCCTAATAGGCTAATGGGAACACACAACTTTTGTTGAAGAGAGGAGAATAACCTGAGAAATAGAATTCTGAGGATCACTAACTGTATAGAGTGAAGAACTGAATCTCTTAGTATGAGTAACAGCATTTAATAGCACTTAAGAATTTTAAGAAGTATATTCATACACATTCATTCTTTTGATATCTAAAATAACCCATGATGTAAATATCATTTTTTTCTAGTTTGCAAATAAGGAAACATATTATAAAAGATATGTGGCTATATTTTGGAGAACAATTGCGTTCAAAAGTAGAAGGTGATAGAGAAATATCAGCGAGGAGAATGTAGATATTTTGGCCTATGGTGGGCAGTATTCTTCTTGTTTGCAGGCATGATGATAGAACAAAAACTCGAGTCAGAGTTTCTGGGTTTTCATCCTGGTTCTACCATTTACTAACACTACAGTCTTGAGTAAATCACTTAACCTTTTAGAGGCTCAGCTTCATAATCTTAGCATAATAGTGTTCTTACCTCAGAGGGCTCTTATGAAGATTAAATTTTAAATATATGTTAAGGCACCTAGAAGAGTGTTTGCCATATATAAATGTTATTTTCATTGTCTTTTGGAACAGATTTTCGAATCAGTTAACATACAATGTAATTTCATTTGGATGGCAGGGATTCCAAAAGGCTTTATTAGCTGTTTATATCAGAGTTGTATTCTATATATGTGAGCAGCCGCAGAGCCACTTAGCCAGCTGGCAATAAATATCAGAGATTCCACTTACTTGATTTGTCTTGAGCTTTGTACCTCACTTTCTTTGCTTATCCAGCAAAAAATAATCCAACAAGGAACATTCACCCAGAATTCCTAAGTATCAAATATTCTCTGAAGTTCTATTTTGATATTTTCATAGTGATTGCAATTGATTGATGGCATATAATAAATCATTCACAGAAGCACTAAAAATCTTCAGTAAAGGTGTCAGTCAGTAATTTAGTGCTTTTTTGTCCCTGTTGTTCCTCTTGTAAAAAAAGAGTCAGAATTCTCCAGAACTTTTAGTTTTGTAAACTATTGCCCAACTTTTGGCCCTTATCTTGTCAAAAGTAAATATCTGCCAATTGTAATTCACCATGTGAGTTGAGATGTTATTAAGGAAACTGAATGCAACCCATGAGATTCTTGTCCAGGACAGGGTCAGTCAATGCTATCCAATAATCGACTCTGTTCCCTGCATGGTAGGTGGATAGCAGTTGCAATTATTGTCATTTTGTGTCTGGGGAAATGTAGACAGGAGAGTTAACTGACTTCCTCAAGGTCATATTGTGAATCAATGGCATTCCAAGGAACAGAACTTGGAATACACTTAACCAGATCACCTCTTAAATGGTTTGAACTTTAGCATGAGGATAGTCAAAAATTTTCCACTGTGTGCCAGTATACACGTCAAAATTATTTCTTAGATCCAGAGTCATGCATTTATTATCTCTGAGATAAAGGCTGTAAAAAGAGACTCCAAATAAATTGGTCTATAGCTATTATCATTTGGAAGTTTAAATACATTTTTATGAAAATGGAGAGAATGATAATGACCAGTAGTTAAGAAGGAGAAAATTCATTTCTATTTTTGAGCTAGTTTAGTGCATTAGTAGCTTACAACTTTCTTAATGGCTTGTATACTATTGATTTCAGACATAAGGGAGTTGTGTCTTTATTTACATGCTTTGCCACATACCAGCAGCAGTAAAAGCTGCTCTTCCTTTAATGTGTCACATAGGCCACATTTCCTGAGAAAAGAAACTACAAACTATTTTCAGCTCCTGAGGAAGAGTCGTCTGTACACTCATCAATTAAAAACTTAGTCTCATAGCTTAATTTAGTTCTTAAAATAAAATAAAATATATAATGAAAAGAAAGCAAATTTTAAGGGCTAGATATGTGAATATATTTTTATTTTTTATTCAGTAGGGATTAACTATCATTTATTGTGAACTCAATATGTATCAAGCCTTATGGTAAGGAGCTTAAAGAAAACTTCAAATCAGAAAGCTTCATCGTTTAGTTTCTTTAATAGGTTAGAACTGAAGCATGGATAACTAATCCTGAGATTTTACAAATGTCAAGTTATTTTAGACCCCGAATTAGGCTTATGATAGATAATAAATGACAGATATTTGATATTGCTTCTTGGATTTTTATATTTTGGTCGGATTTTCCATTGACCATTCTTATAATTCCTTCATTTCATATATTTAATTTTATTGCTATCGTACACTATTGCCTCAATAAAATGTGTTTTTAGTATTCTGAACCTAGTAACCACATTTTTGTAAAGCTTTGTGAGGTGATTTCTTCCAATTTCCCCATTTATAGGTGAACTAGAAATCAGCATCTAGAAATATTAATATATAGGCATTGTAGGTATCATGTGTTCCCTGTGAATAATCAAATAAGTAAATTCCACTTATATGATTTATCCTTTTTAAATGTTCCTTCTCAAACCTATTTACTTTGTCTACTATTGGATTATGTACAGACTTCTTTTTTACAAGGTGATTGAATAGACAATCTCATGAAATTTTATGGCCTTGATTATTATTATCGAATCACTTTTATTTCAAAGTTCTTTTTTATTTGACAAAAAGTCATAGGCCCCAGGTGCTATGGTTGTGAATATGGTAGTTTAGGGGTATAGATAGTTTTCTACCATCCCACATTTTAAATTGCAAGTGCAAGAAGCAAGTTTGCATACTGTTCAAAATATGACCTATACAAAGAATAGTACTATGCCAGTGCATTAAGTTTACTGTGTATAAAAAAATAGCACGTCAAAACTCGGGATGCTAATTAGGGAGGGCTGACTTAATAAACCCTGCCCATAACATTTTTATTCTTCCCCACATAGTTTGTAATACACATACACACTTGAATATGTTTATATGCACCATATACACATTAATCCTTAGGATTTTATATATGTGCTTGTCTATATACATATGGTTTATAAATGTATACTGTACTGTTTACCAATGTGTATTCATCATTTACATAAGGATCTATCAATGTATATACATACATAAACAGTCTCATTTCAAGATATATTTTGTTATACTTCTACCTTTTGAAGCATACTATTAATAAAATTAATGAAGGTATATGCTTTTCTAACATATGTGAGGAATTACATTAAGTTTGAATTAAGTTAAAATTTTAATACGTTAGAAATGTGAGAAGTCATACACTTATATTAAGGAGTAGATTTAAATATGTCAGATATTAAATTATACTTTTGTGTTAAATTTAACACTTTAGTTCTAGAGCAAACAATTATATTCAATAGATTTTTATATGAAAAATTAAACCTGGAAAGTTTTATTATATGACTTTAAAAAAACAATGATATGTCTCTATTCTTAAATGAACAAGTTTTATGAACATCCTATAATGATCGCTTTTTTCCTAAAATGTATTTTGGCATAGTGGAATGATTATAAATCTAATTATCACCTGTTTTAGGCTAAGATGACTCAATTGCCTGAGGCAGAAAAGGAAAAGATAGCTGAGCAAGTTGCTGATTTCAAGAAAGTAAAGAGTAAGTTGGATGCTGAGATTGAGATATGGGACGATACGAGCAATGATATCATTGTTCTCGCCAAGAAGATGTGTATGATCATGATGGAGATGACAGACTTCACAAGGTAATTATGTGGGAAATGATGTGTAATATTTATAATGTTAGAAACACTTGTCACATTAGTGAAACCTTAAGTTTCTCTGAGTGTCAGGTGCTAAAAATTAAGTGGTATGGGAAAAGCAAATAATAAAGAATTAGAAAGTTGTACATAGGTCCTTCTAGAGGTTTCGGTAAGTAAATGTGGCAGAGTTTCTCATAAACTGCTGAGGAATAATTTTAGAAACCAATTTATGTCCTCACTATCAGGAACCTTCTCTGTGTATCGTATTAGCTTTTTTTTCTTTTTTTATTACAAAGAAAGTGGTAAATCAAGTTATGATCCCTATTGGAGCTCTCCGAATGATTGATTTTCATAGCTACATACTGAGATATCAACTAGATATATTTGAAATTACAGTGACTTAATGATATATACAAAGGAATCATACATTGTCTGTATATTCTAGAAGTAATAAACATGTTTCTTATAGCTTCAAAATATTATTTTACAGAGCTAGCCAAAGAGCAATACCAGTTACTAAAATGTAACTGCCTTACCATTTACTAAAATGTACAAAACTACAATTAAAATAATTTAGTCTTGATGTAATTATAAAAGTCACAGAATAGAAGAATACTCTGAAGCAGACGTAGTATAATCACAAAACTATTTATTTATATCCCTATATATTAAGCACAAAAATAACTTTTAGATGCAGTAATGAAATAAATGTAATTTTAAAATAATAATAAATGGAAAAAATATACACGAATATTTCATTAAAATTAAGATTGAGAAATGCTTTCTAAGCAATATAGACAAAGAACTCATAAAAAAGGATCATTAAATTGAATGGCATTAAAAATTCTAAATATCAATAGAATGTCCTAAACAACACTTAAATATAAATGGATAATTGGGTAAACATCTGTAACAAAAAATAACAAAAATTTGATGTCATTTGTATATGAAGAATACTTACAGACATTAAAATTTTTTTAAATGTCCTAGTAGAAGAATGGGCAAAAAATATGAGCAGATAGCTCACCAATTTCTCCCCATAAAAGATATGAGCCATAAGTATGTGAAAATATTTTAACCTAAAATATTTAAAATAACGTACCTTTTAATTCTGTAAAACTGGCCAAAACTTTTAAAATAGCCCTTTACAGAGAAGGTATGGTAATGAAAGCATATATTGATATAAGCCTTGTGGTAATTTGGCAGTATATATAAACTAAAAACTTTCATAAACTTTTAATATCTATATCTATCTATATCTATATATTATATATACAATTTCATAAAGAATACCTGTTAGATATCAGTTTATGTTTGCCCCTCTTGGTTCTTGCCATTTTTTCTAAACCCCTACCATGACTTCTAAATGTCTTACAATTTCCTTTCATACACAGAATTCAGTTTTAACCTATTGCTCAGTCTCTACAAAGATTCTGAGAAACTTCTCCCCCTCTACTCCACACGTATATTTTATATATATATAAAACATAGACATGAATGTGCCTGTGTATAAGAAACAAGCTATACTACTGTGATATTAAATACTGACTATGTTTTGGTAGTTTAGTGGTGGGTAAGTTAATTACTTTTACTTTTACTTTTCTATAATTGGTTAATTTTCTATGATAAATACATAGGTATTTTAAATAATTTATAATTTTGCTTCAAGTTAGTCCTAGGAGAGTGGAAGTTGACTAAACTTAAATCATTTCATGCAAACTTTCCCAAAAGTTAAGACTAAAAAGAAGCACAAATAAAACCTTAAGTGATGTCAGCTTTCAACATTATTAAGATACAGAAAATAGTGTGAGTTTCAAAGTACTACCTTTAAGTAGAGAAATAAACACCAAATTCCAACAGAGCTACTGCTGGTACTCTGTCATCAACATAAACCTATGGATCTGGAAAGCAGGCATTGAGAAAATTAAAACACCTAGTAGAAATGGGAGGAATGTGAAAAGGCAATAAATAAAGCACAAAGGAAAATTGGACTAAAATGAAAACATCTGATGCTAAGTGCTAAAATACTGAACCACAGGTCTGGGACTTGTCATTTTACAACATTAACTATAGAGATTGAGCTTAAAATTGAATGGGTCTGGATTTGGGAAATGTCACTTTTGGGAAAAAAAAGGAAAATACAGGACAAGTGACACTGAAGGTATGTCAGTGATCAAAAAGGACATAGGAAATAAGAAGGAACCTAGATAAATGAAAGAGAATCACAATATATGTCAACCCCTCCCCTTCCCCACCACCACCAAAAATGTTATCCATTAAAGAAAGTATACTTCACAGTAATGATTAAAGAGAGTGTTCTTGGTCCAGGAGCCCTGTCTAAAATCAAAAAGATTCAGACTGATGACATGCAAAGCTACGTAATGAGATATAGAAAATGAATGTGTTTCTGGGTACATATGCAAAGGAAATGAAATAATTATCTTTAGGAGTTATTGGTATTCCCACATTCACTGCAGCGTTACTCACAATAGTCAAGATATGGAAACAGTCTTAGTGTCCATCAATGAATGAATAGAGAAAATGTCATATATAAAAAGTAAATTTGTGTATATGATAAATTTAAATAATAAAGGAAACCTACTCATTTGTGACACATGGATGACCATGGGGAGACTTATGCTAAGTGAAATAAGCTAAATAGAGAAAGACCAATACTGGATGGTATCACTTATATGTGGAATCTTAAAAAAAAAAAAAAAAAGGCAAAGAGACAATAGAATGGTGGGGGCTGGAGGGCAGGAGAAGTAGAGAAATGCTGATCAAAGATTACAAACTTTCAGTTATAAGATGAGTAAGTTCTGAGTATCTAATATATAGCATGTTGACCACAGCTATTAATACTTGAAATTTGCTGAGAGTAGATCTTAAGAGTTCTCATGCAAAAAAGGTAATTATGTAATGTGACGGATGTGTTAATTAACTTGATTGTGGTAATCATTTCACATAGTATACACATATCAAATCATCACATTGTACACTATAAATATATTACAGTTTTGTCAATTATGCCTCAATAAAGCTGAGAAAAGTGAGAATCAAAACAATTCAGCTGATGAAAACCTTCCATCTAGAAAACAAATACAAAACAACAATAAAACTATAACACAACACTCCAAACTACAGTGAATTTCAAAAAATAAAGAGTTGAAGATACATGTTTTTAAAACCTGGTTTCAGAAGATCAAAAACTAAGAAGATAAATTTTTAAAAAACATGAAAAAATGAAATGTGGAATGCAATGAGTTAATAAAACTTAGGGAAAAAAATTAAAGGACAAAAATATCTAAAAAATAAAAAAATTATAAAGTGTCCAAAGGAAAATAGATTCAGATAAAAATTCCATAAGGGGAGGACAAGCAGGGGAATAACCAAGAGAATGACTGTGAGATAAAGATTTAAAAAAAAAATAAGAAAAGGCTGAGAAAAATAGCCTGAAATGGAGAAGAGGCAAAGGAGATCTGATAGACATATGTTAGACACTTTGAAAAAAAAGAAATAATAAAACAACTAATATTTAAAAGTATAGACCAAGAAAGTTTTCCATACATAATACTAAACTTAAATTTACATGTAGAAAGGCGTTACCATATTCCTAGGAAATTTGACCTAGATAACACTAAACACACACACACACACACGTACGTTTTCCTCATATGTAAAAAAAATACCAATATATTATATATAGCATACTATATTCTACATATTATATATATATATATATAATGTATATAATGTGTATATATATATATATTATATATATATATATATATATATATATATATATATATATATATATATATGGAGAGAGAAATAGCAAAGTGAAACCAATTGAATAATAAAAATTTATGAGAAACATCCTTACCTCCACAAAGGGGAGGCAGGTACTTTTAACCTTATGATTTCATTCCATGTGATTATCTCTATATCTGTAAACAATACACTTTCTGAGATATGGTTTATTGACTTTTCCTGCAAATAAGAATGTAGGTCATTTATATGACTGTTCATCTCTTCTTCTATCTTTTCCTTGGTTTCATGAATTTATATATTTTATTATTTATATTTATAGACCTTGATAATATTATGTTATCCATAAAGTATTTCTCAGTGTATGTATATTAGTTATATCTCAACTTCTCACTCTGTATGTTGAAGAAATACCCACTCTTACGCTCTCTTTTGCCTGTTACTGCTTCCTCTTCTACATCTCATTTGTAACCCAACTTCTTTCTAGTATACCTCTTTTATATTGATAGTTAATGTAACATTTACATTCTTCTAAATAACTAAATCACCCATGCTTATTCTATTGGTTTATTCTGAAAGTGAAGATTAATAAATAAAATGTTTATGACACTGATATAATTAACCTAGATAGGAAACACACATGAAGGAAACATATTTCCAGTAGAAAGTTGAATTAGAGTTTAGACTTAAAGTACCCATACATTTATATGGGAAACAACACATCATGGAAAGAAACCTGAACTAAGAACTATGTTTTAACATCAGTTTGATAAATGTGTCAATGAGAGTTCTCTTAATCTTTCTCACCATATTGTATAAAGAGTATATATATAGGCAGAATCCAGAGTTAGAAGGAAAAACAATCAAGGACAAAGCCATGAGAAAAAAAAAGCTGTTAAGAAGTGGACAGAGGAGATAGAATCCCACAAAGACAGAGCACTCAATAAGAAATTGTGTAATATGCAAAGAACGATTCTTGGGCCAGAGTTAAGGAAATGTCAGTGAGTTATCAATTAAGTGTTTTACTTGAAGAGATCCTAATTAGTGTAAAGATTGAAAAGATAGTATAGTTTTGGCAATTCTCAATTTATGTTTACTTTTGTTTGAGTAGGTTCACTAAATTTTAGGTGAGAGATTAAAAAGCCTTATTAATTCATTACAAAGTAGATGAGAAAAGAGCAGATGATAAAACAAAGATACTCAAAGTAGTAACTTAAAGGAGGCAAATGATCAAGACAAGATTTAGAGATTTCTGAATAACTTGAATGTATTCTAGGTTGAAGGGACAGGGGAAATGGGGAGGGATAGAATGAAACTGTAAAAGTTATTCAACTTCATTCAATAACTATAGCCAAAAATGAGACAAAAGTGTAGAGCATAAACACTGAGAAATAGGGAAAGAAACAAATAAACAAAAACAGATATAAGGATTAACTTGCATGAGTTTATATGATGTATCTTCTAATCTTAGCTAGAATGTCCGTCATAGAAGCCTTTCCTGGCCAAATGGCATAAAGATTTCCCCCCAGCCTGTCTCTCTATGTTACAACATCCTGTTACTTTCTACTTTACAGTTAGCACTTCTTGTATTACCTAGTTCATTTGTTTACATATACTCTTCCTCCATATCCCTAATGGAGTGTAAGTGGTGTGAAAATATGAAATTTGACTTATTTTTTATTATTTTTTTTTCTGTACGCGGGCCTCTCACTGCTGTGGCCTCTCCCGTTGCGGAGCACAGGCTCCGGACACACAGGCTCCGCGGCCATGGCTCGCGGGCCCAGCCGCTCCGCGGCATGTGGGATCTTCCGGGATCGGGGCACGAACCCGTGTCCCCTGCATCGGCAGGCGGACTCTCAACCACTGCGCCACCAGGGAAGCCCTGACTTATTTTTTTTATACCCAGACTTATAACAGCCTTAATAGAATACATATATATATATATATATATATATATATACACATATATGTAGTTGCACATACTATAGCATATTCATATGCATATATATGTATAGTATACAATAATGTGTTGAATGAATTAAGACATTTAACAATTTCAATGAATTAATTAATTAAAAAGAAAGAAAAACAACTTGACCTCAGAAGGAGCCAGGAATAAGCAAATACCCAAACAAACAAAAAACAGTAGAGTAACATAAATTTAAGCTCTTGACACCAACTCGTTGTGTTTATTCCTTAACCCATATATAGTTTCTAAACGTTGAACACAAAGATTTTAATTTTAATGCCCACATGGCATTAAGAGGAGACACATAGTCAGGGGAGCTAGAGATGGGGTCCTTGGAAAAGCCTAGAGCTGTGCCTCTAAAAAGGAAACTAGAAACATTTCTATGCAACAGCCTGAGGGAACATCAAAATTATTTTCCTTGGAGTCTAGGTCAAATAAAGGTCTTTAAGAAATAGTGACTTCAAGTCTATGACCTATTAAACTGATGAATTTAAAATTACATAACCAGAAAAGGCTACCTTTAGAGAAGAATTAAGATGCAAGAAGCAATGGTGAGCAAAGAAATCAGAAACCATGCTGGTCTATTCAAATAAGCTTTGCCAGAACAATGACGACAACGCAGAAAGACTGTCGGAAGTAGCAACATTACACAGGGAACATGTAAATGAAATCAGAGTTAAATGGTGTATTTTTATATTCAGGGAAAATGTAGAAGTATTAATACTATACTTTGCTACATAAAGAATGCATATAGTGCCTTTTAATATTTCCAAGGGATCTCTAAAATAAAATTTTCATATTAATAGATTAAATTAATGTGGAGGGCTAGAAGTTAGAAAATGAGAACAATATAGAGAAGAAAATGTGGCGTGAATATAAAAATTCAATCATTTTATAAAACATGCTAGGTATATCAGTATTTCTAATGTGTAAATGTAGCAAGCTTAGTAGTTTTAAAAAGTGTAAGTACAGGGCTTCCCTGGTGGCACAGTGGTTGAGAGTCCGCCTGCCGTTGCAGGGGACATGGGTTCATGCCCCGGTCCGGGAAGATCGCACATGCCGCGGAGTGGCTGGGCCCGTGAGACATGGCCGCTGATCCTGTGTTCTGCAACAGGAGAGGCCCCAACAGTGACAGGCCCGCGTACCGCAAAAAAAAAAGAAAAAAAAAAGTGTAAGTACAATACTACTATAAGTACAAACAGCAACAACAAAAAATATCATTTAACAGAGGCATATAGGAATGTTTTTTCTAGGAACCATGGGAAAGAGGAGGAAACATCTCTTTCTAAAAGAGGAAGGAAATGTATGAATACACGGAGGGAATTTGAGGAAGTATATGCCTAATAGATTGTACTTGCTAAGTGATGTCAACTGTGGAATATGTGAAGCCTTGAAAAGACAAAAGTGGAGTGAGAGCTTGGGTAGCAAAACAGAAACAGATATGGGGATATAAAAGGTAGTTAACCTGAAAGATTATTCATTCAGTCATTTACTTAGAGTTAGTCACCAGTTCAAAACCTAATACATTTATTAGCAGAGTGAATAGATTCTCTTCACCTGTTCTGAGAGAACTACTGAATTAGACTTACCTGAAGTCCTAGGATGTTAAGGAATTTTCAGTAGAATTCAGGGGGATGAGAGAATTGAAACTACTAGAAAGAATATATTGAAATAACTGACTGGACCCAGACTGGGCCAGAAGGGAAATAAGGTTGGAGAGTAGAACAAAAGGTGGAAAGGTAAGGATACGTCACCAACAGGTGAGAAGGATATAGACTTTAGTTTTCCCTGCTCTATATCTGTTTCCCTCCCAAAGGAATTAATGTTTTACTGTTGACATACTTTGAATCAAGTTGGAAAGGATGCTCAGTGACTTTGAGAGTGTCGTAATCTGTAACTAGTGTGTTAGAAGAAGATTCACAACTCCACAGAGTGATAACTCATTGGAAAATAAGACGTGTCATGTTTTGCAAAAGCTAATCAGTCCAACATTCTCACAACCTGTAGGTGTTGCTGCCAAAGGCAGCCGCAGAACAGGAATACTGTGTGTTCAAATTGTAGTAAAGGTGGGGGAGCAAAATTGAATTTCAGATTCTGACAATCTTTTACACTCGAACTGCATCCACATTCAGTTTAATTTCAGTTCATATAAACTGTGATAAATATCCAATTGTTTTAAAATGGAGGAAACCTTGTTCTTATTTTCACTTCCAATTTTTTAAGAGTTTTTCTCAGGCACTACAATGTTTTACTGAGGTTTAAGTTTAGCAGTTTTATTTATAGATTATTCCTCAATTCTACCCACGTCACATTTATCTCATTGGAGGTGTCTTAGTTTGTTTGCAATGGGAGCTGCGAGCATAGTATTTAGCCACAAGTAGTCAATCAGTTGGTAGGCATACAGTCTCTGTCCCACATATAGATTTTTAAATAAGAAAAAATAATAAATTATATTCTCTAAAGTGCCACTGAATGCTCTGTTTTCTCATTTTCTTTAACTACTATTTTATTATTAATAAGAGGCATAATAGTAAACTCTGAATGCTTACTCTGTACTGCACTATGATGAATATATATGTTTTCTCATTTTTATTTTCAGGACAGTTTGATTATTATATTCTCTCATTTACTGTTAAACTGAGCTTCATAGAGGTCAGGTAAATTGCTCCAGGACACACAAATGACTCTGAATTGGAGCTGGTTCAATTTCAGAATCTGGGCACCTACTCATTGTATTATAAATCTTCACATTCGTGCTAAACACAGAACAAGAACCAGTCCTTTCTTCAAGGAGAAACAAAAATGACACATTAAAAATAAGAATAATTGTATGCTTCTAGCTGTAAATACATTGGGATTTCGGAAGAGAGGGATTAGCAATGGAGACCAGAGTAAGCAGAGAATGAAAACTGAACAAGTGAAGTTTGTATTTGACTCTGAGTGAGATATGGGGATTGAAATGCAGAGTGAGATGCTATAAGTGATAAAGCCCCCAGGATGGAGGCCGGGAAGTAGGAACGAGTTAGATCCATTTGGGGGCTCTCAGAAAACTATATAAATACAGGAAGAAGTTAAGATGGAAATGAAGAAAGTGATAGCTTATAAAAGGCATTAGAAAATGGACAGGTTTTTTTGTTTGTTTTTTTAAATGAAGTAGAAAATAGGGAACTATTCAAGAATTGTCCTCAGGATGGTGGCATGATAGAAAAAAATAAATCTAAGTATGACATTTGGTAGGAAGGACAGGCACTTTTGGATGGCAATGGCAGCAGAGACTCAACCCATGGGGTCTAGCTGCAACTGAGAGACCCAAATAATTAGACAGGCTCTGACAATTCTGATAGAGGCTAGTAGGATCTTTTTTTTTTAACATATTTATTGGAGTATAATTGCTTTACAATGGTGTGTTAGTTTCTGCTGTATAACAAAGTGAATCAGCTATACATATACATACATCCCCATATACCCTCCCTCCCACCCGCCCTATCCGACCCGTCTAGGCGGTCACAAAGCACCTAGCTGATCTCCTTGTGGTATGTGGCTGCTTCCCACTAGCTATCTGTTTTACATTTGGTAGTGTATATATGTGGCTAATAGAATCTTCATAAATTCCTAGAAAGTATTGTACCAGGGGCTAGAAAAATTACTTCTGTAAAACTTGATGTAACCATTTCTGAGCCTTGATACAAGCCCCTTGGCTCACCAACCATTTAGTGCTTCTTCCAGCCTAAAGGGGAGTGGTGGAGCAGGTTTTACTCTGGTTCTTGGTGTATTTCTGTCACTACCATCGTGATACACTCATTCCAGGGCAGAAAAGTAAGGCTTTAGTGTTTTAAACATGATTTCTCCTTGGTGAAGGACCATCCACACAGTCACATAAGCTGTGTTACATTATTACACTGAACCTGTGACATCTTCTAATAATTCAGCATTCCTTTTCTTCAGCCTCTGGGACTTTCCAGAATCAGACTGAAGGACTTAAGGCTTGCTAGAGGAAAGCAAGCCTTTCCCCCTTGCACTGATTAGTTTCCCAGGGAAGCATCTTCCAAATTCCTCCCTGAAATGTAAGCATTCTGGGAGCAGAGATGTGGAGCATGGAGTCGCTGGTAGTCTCTACATTTAGTATTAAGAATTCGGATGTTCACTTAATACCCCTGTTGTCAGTAAAAGGTACTATACCCTTTAAATAAGTCTAAAAACCTCTAATACAAAGACTCTGTTTTATTCTCTTCAGGGAATAATCTCCAGACTTTTCCTGGAATGAGAGAGAGGCAGATATTCAATGGTGTAGAACAGGGGATGGAATCAAACTGCTACTTTTGGTCTCTGCTTTTGCCCCAAATTTCAGTCATACGTATCTTTCTGTGTAAATCAGTCTGATGCTTAGTTTTCCCACTGCTGATTTAGACTCTGACTTCCTTGGATTGACTGTAGTATTTCCCACTTGCTATCTGCTTCCTAGTTTCCTAATATTTCTTGCTGTTGCCTCTTCTCACATTTTGTCCTCTCCATCCTAATAGGTTTAGATTTTTAGAAGAAGAAGGAAAAAAAAAACCCACTAGGATTTACTAGGGTTGTGAAAGTTTTCTCTTCATGATATTTGGAAGTTAGGATATTTAATGTGTTCTTCATGAATAATGCTCCCCCCTTTCCTTTTCTCACCTCAGGTAAATTCTGTCCAAGCAGTATCTTGGCTAAACTTAGTTTCTACATTTCATGGTTTACATAACACTTGAGAACATCTAATTCTTTTCCCTCATTTGAACAGGAGACAAGTTCTAGGTAAAGCTTTCTAGATAATTGTATCTTTTATGGTCACTTAAGATGCATTTTTAAAAGTTGCTGAAAATTTATGGGAAAAAGATAAAAATGATAACTCTTTCTCAAGTAAAAAATACAAAACACCATCTTTATCTTTGTCAAAAAATGGTGATTTCTAAGTGTGTACCAACTGTAATGTTACTATTAATGCAGTTAAAAAACTGAAAATACCTAGAGAAAAGTAATGCTGCTTTAAGCACTAATATTCTTTAAACTAGTTATTCAAAAATATACCAGGGTAGTTTATCTATCCTCATCAAATTTTATATTTTAAGATACAGTGCAGTGTCAATTTTCACTTGAAAAAATGATGTACTAGATTGTAGGCTTTTCTATAACTTTTTTGGTTTCATTTACTGAACATCTGTAGAATATCAGGCACTGTCTTGGTATGAAGGGTATACCAATACCTACAGTGGAGAATTTTGAACTAGGGCAGCCTAAGATAGAAGAGGTGAGGAGAACAGGAAGATGGACAGCAAGGCAGAAAGATGAAAGAAAAAGATCTGAAGGAATGATAATAAAGTAGGAGTGGACATGGTGACAGCAGACATTCAGCTCTGAGAGAAACTGAAGAAACTTGCTAGGAGTTGAGATATAAATAGGGAAAGGGCTGGACTGGCTTATCCTGTGTAGTTAATACCGCAACCAGCAGTTCTTCTGGTTTTATTTTTCTACACTGTTATCAGAATCTTGGCCAAACCAGCAAGCTAAGCCTACTTGTCTGCTAATGGGCCAGTTTTCTCGGGCATTTTATCACTCTAACCATTTTAAGCGTGTCCTGCTGCACTCAAAATTTATCCTAGCTATACTTAAATAAAATTTTAAAAAAGAAAAGAAAATACAAGAATAGCATTTTTTAAAAAGTTAACCTAAAGTATGGAGGAGTGTGTAGGTGTAAAGGGGTTTCCAGTAAAACACTGAGCTCTCAGCTTTCCTTATATCCAGGGTATCCTAAGTAATGACTGGGCAATAAAGGCTGTCCAAGTGAAGGAAAAAGAAAAGAGCCCTCATGAATATTCATGTAGAAATCATGTTGCATTCATCTGTAGAAAGAGAGTCCTTGGATGAGGCAACTGTAGAGTGATGGCAGATGACGAAATATGTTTGGATGTCGGGGTTCTTTTATTCTCACTATCTGTGTACCTCCCACTGGACACAAGCTTGTATTTAAGAAACCTTTTTGCCCCACCTTCCTTTTCCAAGATGCAATCCTGAGAGATGAAACAGCAAATGAGCAGAGAGAAGGGTAGAAGCTCACCTTTCATCTATTCAGCTGGAACTTCAGAATTAAAGCCTTTTTGGAAGCATAAACGTATGAAATTCATATGTTCTATGCCTTACATCCTTTTCTTTGTTAAAGACAGAATCTCTTCGCACGCACATGGTTTGTTTTACTTTCTGAGGTGAAGCATTTATATTCTAACACAATGTGTTAACAACATTAGCAATTTAAATGTTTTAGCCCACACAGCAAAGGGAATAAGAAATATTGGTGAGTTTTATGTTTCTTCCTTTTAAAAGCAGTTTTATGTCTTATGATTTAAACTATAAGAGCAGAGAAAGGTGACTTTTGCTTTACTTGATAAAACTACCTAATTCTCTTTCCCTTATGTGCGAAAAATATACATAAATATATAGCAAATAATTGAAAATATAAAATATGGGATATGTAGATCACTTAAGATTTTGAAAAGGCCTTCCAATTTATAACTTTAAGAAGGCATTCATTCTATATTTGAAATAAATATTGTATCAGGGAGGAGGAATTATTTTTCTGTGCTCTAAATGAGGGCTCTTTTTTTTTCTCTTGGACATTGTGTTAGAGTGATTATAGGCTATTATTATTGCCTTCTGCATGAATATTCTCCTGTAAATAATGGGTTTGTTTTACTTTGTGGAGCCTTGAATCACTGGAAACATTATACAGTAATGCCAATGAGAAATACTGTAACATAAAGGAGAATAATTCTGTCTGCCATTTATTTTTACATGATAAAAATTTACATGTATTCTGATATGATAAGTAATGGGCAAAAATTCAGTTTATATAACACCTTAGTAATTGTTTATTAAAATTCACTGAGAGTGAGAGTACACTTTTATGTGAAATCTGGTATTTCAATGTCTGGCTGTGGGGAATTTATCAGAGAATTTGGTGAAATGACTCTGCCAGTTTCCAAGAGGCAAAACGGTTCTGTATTGTGTGAATCTGCAGAGATTTCAGGAGGGTAGAATTAAATTATGAATTGTCTTAGAACACTGGAGCCTCAACTGTTATAAATGTGGGAATAAACAAAGAACAGCCAAATGAAAACATACAGAGACTATTCAGAGCTCACTGTAGCCATCATCACTTACTTTTGGCAGTGACACAAAGGCCGTCAGGGAAGAGGGAAAGCTTTAAAATGGAAAAAAGGGAAGACTTCAGGTATCTCTGATTGGAGATTAATGATACAGGGAAGAAGCAGGCCATCGTATGTATGTAATTGGTTTGGGTAGCACATTTTGCTTTCTCTGATTGTTACTGAATTTAAAGCAGGGGCAAATAGAGCTAGGCTGGCTGTTGTTGTTCAAGTCCATTCTGGGCCAATTGCTACAGAGACTGTGGTTTAATTTCTTGATGTAGTTGCTGCAGAAGTTGTGGGTCAAAGCTCTCTTGTCATATTTAGTCTGGTCATTGTCCCTTTGTCTATTCAGTCTCTCAGAAATTTAGCTGTTAATCATTTATTTGAGTTGGTGATGGATAGATAATTATGTAAACAATATTGGATTAATTTTATATTTAAAAACAAAATACTGTATTTAAAAAAGAAGAGCAATCTCTGAAAATCTGTATCCTAAATCAATGTCCAATGAGCTTAAAAGTAACTGGTTAAAAGAAAAAAAACAGTGATATATTCCAATAGATGAATCTTTGTAAATATAACTAATTTTATCAGTCTTATTCTTGCTGTGGTTCAAGAACC
Source organism: Mesoplodon densirostris (assembly GCF_025265405.1). Lineage (NCBI taxonomy): Eukaryota > Metazoa > Chordata > Mammalia > Artiodactyla > Ziphiidae > Mesoplodon > Mesoplodon densirostris. The sequence continues at coordinate 182,705,496 of NC_082661.1, forward strand.
ATTAATTAGTGCAGTTTGGAGTTAATTTTCCCTTCTATAGTACTTCGATGAGTATTATCTACAAATAGCCTATTTTTTCACTTTGATAACTTAAATTCCCACTCTTATGTCTAACTCTCTCACGTCTAAAAGTTTTAACGGCTTATCCTCAACCTTATCATGTTCTCTTGCCTCAGATCCTTTCATTTTTCCACTACTTTTAGTCATTTTATTTCACCTTTCTTATACAACATAGACCATTTGGCCTACACTGTAACAACCACTCGATCTCTTTGTCTCTCGTGACCACATGACATGCAAAGTCTCAACCCTGCTTCAGTCCAAACACTGCCTCCTTCTGTCTTTTGCTTGGGCTTCAGATTGTGAATTTCACCCCTTCTTTCCTTATGATCAGGGATGTGTTTGTACCAGGAGATGTTAGAGAAAGAGGAAGCCTCAAAGAGATACTAAATTCTTATTACTCTGGTATGTAGTTGCTTGTCATTTTTAATTTGGGGAAGAAGGATCCTCCCTCTAGATGAACTTCTCTCTTACTTTCTTTAAGTCTTTGGGTTCTGTTGAGCACTCTACCTTGATTACAGGTAATTTCCTCTTCTTGTCCCATCCTTCACTTGGAATAAGTATCCACATTGAAGGCAGTCTTTGATATTTACATTTTGTGATATTCCCTGATTGTGCGTAAGAATTGATCTCAGTGCCCTCACCTTGGTGCTCACAGACTCATTAGCCAGGTCCTTTCTGCTTTGTCTTGCCAACAAATGCACTGGTCAGTTGCATGCAACTATATAAATATTCATTATCATTGTAATTATCATGACACTTAAAATGTGAGGCTGCCTTCCTTTGCTCATGGGAAAGGTCAAGGCCATCAGAGTGGCCATTTAGTGATTTCTCCATGGAAGCTTACTCTTTGCTTTCAAATTTTTATGTTTATTTTCTTAGATTCATTTTCACTATAAACATAGGATTTATTTTACAAATGCTTATTAATGGATTTTTTTTATTGGATTAAAATATTTTTGTCTGTTAATAATAACAACAGGGCTTCCCTGGTGGTGCAGCGGTTGAGAGTCCGCCTGCTGATGCAGGGGACATGAGTTCGTGCCCCGGTCCGGGAGGATCCCACATGCCGCGGAGCGGCTGGGCCCGTGAGCCATGGCCGCTGAGCCTGTGCGTCCGGAGCCTGTGCTCCGCAACGGGAGAGGCCACAACAGTGAGAGGCCCGTGTACTGCAAAAACAAAACAAAACAAAAAAAACCTGGGGATGCCAGTGTTTAACATGACTGTCATGTGTTGCGTATGAAAAATAGGGGAAAATAAAGGTGCTTTTTTGTTTTTTTTTTAATTTTACTGGAATCTGAGTTTTGAAGAAAAGATAGTTTTGAGGATAGAGTTCAAATACAGATATTTTGAATTTCAGATAAAACATGTAAGTGAAGGTATCTAATTTCCTATTGAAAAGAGGAATGAGAGTTTAGAATAATACTAGGTATAGATATGAATTTGGGAATTATTCTCAAAGAGACTATTGTTAAAGCTGTTAGGAGTCAATGAGTTTCTCAAGGCAGGCTATGTGAAAAAAGAAGAAAACTGTAGTCTGAGTATTAAAATCTATTCAAGGGACTTCCCTGGCGGTCCAGTGGTTAGGACTTCATGCTTCCAGTGCAGGGGGCAAGGGTTCTGTCCCTGGTCAGGGAACAAAGATCCCACAAGCCACAGTCAGCATGGCCAAAAAATAAATAATAAATAATAAATAATAATAATAATAATTTAAAAATAAAAAATAAAAAAGTAAAATCTATTCAAAAATTTAAAATATTAAAATACTCATTATCCTGCTTCTCTTTCATAAATTATTATAAAGTTCTCGTACATGTGATAATGGACCATCTTAATGGGCCCAGAAATGGGAATATTTTATGTGTCCCATGGATCCCTTGCAGACCCAAATGGTCATGTCTCTATGGAAAAAAGAGCTGTACTTTCCTCAGTTCCTTTTTTCAGATTGGAGTTTAGTAGTCTAGAAGAAGATATACTTATATTTTCAGTAGTCCTTCAATGTAACAAAAAAAGAAATGAAAATTTAACTTTGAATCTGTACCACAGTACTCGCATTTGCCCTGGGGTAGGAATATATAATAGCAACAGGGTTCAAGCAATGAACACTTTCTTTTTCATTTCATTTTTAAGCTAAAGCTAGAGCACCTTATATTATTAGAAGGCGGTTTTAGTAAAGATGTCACTAGAAATACCAAAATAATAAGTAAATATATAAATGTACTCTACACAGAATATTTTAATGTTATAATGATTAGTAATATTTTTGTTTAATGTTTTTGACCCTACGCTTTGCTTTTTGAGTGTGGTTTAAGAGCAGGGGTTATAGTGCCACAGCAAATTTTCAAGCATACATAATTTGAGCAGAAAACAAAGAAAGCCACAACAATTTGGGATTTGGGTAGATGAAACCTAGCAATATGTCATGAGTGCATATTGGAAGTGACTCTCATTTCTTCCCAATATGGATACTTTGGCTTTTGAGATGTTTCTTTAGGCTTAGAGTACACAAGAAGCTTTCTAATATCTGCTTAATTGAGATAAACAGTGCCAACAAAATTCTAAGTGTATAAGACTTTTAGGTTCTTTTGTTTGTTTTCCCAGCAGATTATTTTTCTCATTGAATTTTTCCAGGTGCATATGAAAGTACTATACACATGGAAAATGCCAAGAGGTTATCATTTGTTTGTCTGGTGTTTAATGATAAATACTGGCTTTAGAATCCAACGCACCAGGTTCAAATCCTGACTTGGCTACTGGATGCTTTTTGTGGTGTGGATACATCATTTACACTCTCCAAATTCAAGTTTGGTGGTGTTTTTTTTTTCCTCATTAACATGAGGAAAGCAAAACCCACCTGATAGGCTTGCTGTGACAATTATATAGATAATGCATATAAAAAACCACTGGGTTGTAGAGTAGGGATATTATAAACGGTGACTAATAGTTTCAAATGATTTAAAATTCTTTAAAAACTAATGTGAATAGGCAAGAGAAAAAGCCCTAGGAAAAAGAGGGTGTGGAATTTTAAATTCCTTACAGAATCCCACAAAATTTAGAGAGAACATGGGATATACAGGCATAATGCATGGTGGGGAAATGAGAAAGTTTATAGTCAACAGCTGATAGCAAAGAGAGGTTGAAATATTTTGGCCATAAAATGGCATGGATCAATCATCATGGATACTAATCCATTATTAATAATATTAAAGGAGAGCCAAAGGATGAAGTACAGTAGGGAGAGGAATAGGTTATATTCTACATTGCCAGAAATGAGAAGATGAAATTTCCTCAGGTAGGCATTTCTAGTCAGTTTCAAAAGAGACAATTATTGAAGGGTGTTGTTTAAAATAGCTATAAAATTTGCTTTGGTACACTGTTGATTTTTCTGGATAAAGAATGTGATTATAAAGCAATGAAACTCTACATTTAAACAAAAGTAGACCTATTACATTTTTAGACACATCATAACTAACATCATGATATCCCTTGAGGTCTACCTCCTACAAAATATTTTATTAAAAAGGGCAGATGCATGCATTGTAAGACTGTCAATTTGCCAGCTGGTCACCATATGTTAGACTGGTGTTTAACAGTGAGTATGGGCTGACCCCTGTTGAAGAACATGGACAGTACCAGGGTACCTGAGGCAATTGCAACCCACAAGTGAAAACATTCTCTCTCTCATTTGTAATGGAATACCAAGAGATGTCAAGGTGAGTCACATCACATAAATGTCACCTGCTCTGACAGCATTCAGGACATCTGCCCATGGTGCCTTTCTTCCAATTTTCTCCTTGTATAATGAAGCAACTCTAAGATGCCAGTGGAGACTGGTAGTCTTTTACAGTGTACCAATAGAAAACAACATTTTGTACTTCAAGTCTGGCTCATTTGTTATAGTTAAGGGCAGATACTAAATCGCAATTGGCCTTGATGAGGACAAAACTCATTTAATATAATTACATGGAAAAATTAACCTAAAATAAAATTAACCTAAAAAAATAGGCCTGAATAACTGTATAGTACTTAATGACTGCATTGCCAGTGGAATTGCTGACTTTGGGGTCAATATCTGTCCCTATTTTTAATAAAGAAAGATATGTTAAAGTTACTGTTTTTAACCAATTCCATATTCTAACAAACAGACAAATGGTTCAGTATTTAAAAGACAGCCTCTAGTATATTTCCAAGTCATAATTTCTTACTCTTTCTTTTCCATGTTTGCTTGTTTACTTTTAGGTGTTCCCTCCTTCATATTGACATTAAATCATTTATCTTTCTCTAACTATTCTAGGCTGTTTTTTCTTCTACTACCCTGATAGCTACTTTATGTTTGCTACTTTCCATGGTTATTGCTTATCAACACACCTTCTGGTTTCTTCTCTTCTGTTTGTCCGGGCTCAAAATAATTGGTTTTTATTTGTCAATTTTGCCTTTTCTTTCTACAATCTGCTTCGCTTATCTTGTCCTCTAATAGGCCTATTCTCCATCAACCCATTCTTTTTTTATTTTTCCACCTTCTCCTATTTCTCCTTTCAACATTTGCCTCTTCCCCATGACCCTCCTTATCCATATGTCATCAATGATTCTTTCCCTTTATTTTTGCCTCTTTCATTTTTTGCTTCTTTCTTACAAGTGACTTCCGATGTTTCTGTGCCATCTCTTTCTCCTTATATTTATATACTTATTTCCATATCATTCTTTTTCCTCCAGCTTCCCTTACTCATACTTAGAAATAAGTATTTATTGAGGTTCACTACATGCCGACAATATAAGGGCCTAATATGTCACAGACCTTGCCTTTAAGGAGTTCCCATCTAGAAGAGACAAACACATAAATCAACAAGATAAGATAAATATGTAGAAAATGCAGGGATACAAAGAGATACAGGATTTTATAGAAACCCTAGGGAATGTGCTGTGGCTTAGGAGAGGGTGGCATCAAGAAAAATTTTCCTGGATGGTGTGTTACCTTGGCTAAATCTTGAAGGATGAGTAGTAAGTAAATTGGCATTGCTGGAGTGTAAATGGAAGGCAGAGAATGTGGAGAGAGAGCTTGAAGACAGGAAATGGTCTTGCTGTAGAGGGAATGATTTGTCATACTGAGAAGCATGGACATGAATGGGAATCTTGGACGCATTTCAAGCAGGAAATAGCCATAACTGATACTCATTTTGACCATATATTTGGTCAGCTATTTAGAGAATAGAATTGAGAGATATAGTTGGATGGTGGTAGGCTTGCCAGCTGAAGACTATTTTATGAAAATCTGGATCAGGATGGCAAAGAGAAATACCAGAGAGAGCAGATTCAAGAATTATTTATGTGAAAAAGTTGACAGAACTTAATTACTGATTGAATATGGGTAATAAGGGAAAGGATGATTCTTGGAGTAACAAGGTGGAGGTGGACGATGATGTCAAAAGTTGAGAGGGGAGGAACATGGCAGAGGAGCCAGCTCATCCTTTGTTCTCCCTCCCTAACAGGTCTTCCAATAATATTGATAACTTGCTTTTTTTAAAGTGGACCATAATTTTTCAAGCTCTCACCTATCAGTTACTTAATCCATCCTCATGAGAATTCTCTGAAATTGAGCAGTTAATATCCACAATTTTCAGATAAGAGCATTGAAAAAGCCTTTTCTCACATGTATATCCTAGTGACAGTAGGTTATTTAAATGCTCAAAATGTTTTCACTTAGACAGCTTCAGACCCTGTCCTGGCAGTTAGGCTACTGGGATGCCGGCCTGGATGATGCAGCCATAAAGGCACTGGTTTCACAGACATGAGCAATTTTAAAGATGATCCCGGGCTTCCCTGGTGGCACAGTGGTTGAGAGTCTGCCTGCCGATGCAGGGGACATGGGTTCGTGACCCGGTCCGGGAAGATCCCACATGCCACGGAGCGGCTGGGCCCGTGAGCCATGGCCGCTGAGCCTGCGCGTCTGGAGCCTGTGCTCTGCAACGGGAGAGACCACAGCGGTGAGAGGCCCGCCTACCACAAAAAAAAAAAAAAAAAAAAAAAAAAAAAAAAGGAAAGATGATCCCCATTAGGTGCATCCTTAACCTGTAACTCTGCCACAGTAACGCATAGCATTCAGTACCTCCTACACAGAAATTTTCTATCACTTGAAGAGACACCTTCAAGTAAAAGCAAGCTACCAATTGGCTTAGGATTCACCCTTAATAAACAAATAATTCATATACATCATATACATACAATATGTTGCATACCCATGTTTTATATATATGTGTGTTACATATAGGCTTAAGACTGTATTAATGACTCTCAGATTCATTCTAATAATCTTTTCACATTTGCTGCACATTTGTTTTGTATTCCTGTGGAGTTGTAATACAGACAGAGACGTTATTTTCAAAGCAATGTGCAAGTGGTTGGTATAAAACAAAGGCCTCTGTGTTCTCCCAGCCCAGCTGAAAACCAGAGAAATTGCTTTTCTAGTAGCGGTAACAACACAGGGGAGGCTGATGATAATAGAGGCCTTTCCTGCCCTGCTCTCATGTTCATTTCAAATGGGGAACGAGCATATGTAGGAGGAAGGGCACTCTGCCAGGAAATGACTCCACTTTGCTATGTGAATGTGTCATCACATCATGCTTCATTTACTGTGTGTTTCTAGGTGGTGGCAATGATGAGGGTCCTTGAATAAATTTAATCCTCTTTCTTCATCGCCAATATTATTAAAGTTACGTTTAGGTCTAAGGTTTAGGTATAAGATGAGGATTCGTGATATGAATTGGGTTTAAATGTTTAATATTATTCACCATCATCTGGAGGAAATAGTGATGTTTACAACTTCATTCAGTAGGCAAATAAGGAAGACAAAATGGATTGAATTATGATTCCTGTGAGGAGCTTGACTATGGCCTAGCCTGATAAACTAATTGAAGGGATCTGTCAAATTATATTTAGCAGTATAAAAATCTTGGATTGCAAGGGAGAGTTAGATTAGAATTAATCTGAGTGTTGTTTATATTAACCAGTGTTTATTCTTTTAACCAGATTTATTTCTGAACTATCCTGACCCAGGAGGGCATAATATTCTAGAAAACTGAGTTTATTAAGCAACGTTTTTCTGTATAGATATATAATTTTTCTGATATGATTCAAATCTGAATCATTTTAAAATTTGGAACTACTGTATAAATTCTGTACATCTTTATGAGATAAGATAAGCCTCTGTAAGAGGAGCCTGGACAAATAATTCTCTTTCTAAACTCCTAGATGAGTTCAGCTGTGTATATGTGCATAGTTTCAACAAAAGTAAACCCAGAACAGTTGTTCTCAAACTGTGATAAGAAGTATCTGAATGTCAGGGTGTAGTGATTGAGAATATTTTTAGCTTCTTAGTTTATTCTGCCACGAACTGTTTCAAAAATTCCGGCTTAAAATGCATGTTTAATATTATTCACCATCATCTGGAGGAAATAGTGATGTTTACAACTCTTTGTGTAGACTGCTGCCATCCATGTGTGTTAATACCAAATATACACTTCTGTGCTTGTGTATCTATAAAACATCTTTGGATGTTTTCTGCTAGATAAGGGGACAAGGGGACAAGGGGACAAGGCAGGGGTAAAAGAGATATTTATTTTTTACTCTATAAGCTTTATCCATTTAAATCACCTAAAACTATTTTTCACAAGTTTCGAGCTTACAAACGTGCATGTATGTGGAAGGGGGGGGTGGGTATGTGGAAGGGGGTGTGGGTATGTGGGAGATGAGGGCCTGATGTGTGTAAAATCAAAGGATATAGAAAAGTATATGATATTTTGTTGCATTCATTTGGGCACTAGGTAAATTTTGATTTCTCCTAAGAAAAATTCTGTTTTAATTTTTAAAAAATCATCAGTTAATATGCATAATAGGCAATCTTGCCCATTCTTCATCCCTACCCCATCCGTAACCCCTACCACATAATTAAGTATTTATAGAGTTCTCCTATGAGCCAGGCCTTATGCTAGACTTTGGGAATATAAGGTAAGTGACATATGGTTGCTAACCTCAAATATTGGCAGTAGAAACATAAACAGCTAAAGAAATATGTGTAATATAAATTCATCCCAAATACCTCATCTAAAAAGGTTTATGCGTGAGTCAGAATTTTCTATTGAGAGTCTAATATGTTTATTACAAAGTTTAAGGTAGAAAATACTGTTTATCCTTGTATTACACTACTATTCCCTCTCTGTCTCTCATGGGAATATTGATCTATTTCCTCCCAATCCTTTATTTTGTTTTGTTTGGTTTTGTTTTTAATCCTGTGCTTCTTCTGTAGTACTGTAAGTTTCTGTCTTATTCTTGGATTATTCTTTTTTTTTTTTTTTGAATTAACAGATTTGATTTTGTTTTTTTTTAACATCTTTATTGGAGTATAATTGCCTTACAACAGTGTGTTAGTTTCTGCTTTATAACAAAGTGAATCAGTTATACATATACATATGTCCCCATATCTCTTCCCTCTTGCGTCTCCCACCCTCCCTATCCCCCCCGCCCCAAGATGGTCACAAAGCACCGAGCTGATCTCCCTGTGCTATGTGGCTGCTTCCCACTAGCTATCTATTTTACATTTGGTAGTATATATATGTCCATGCCACTCTCTCACTTTGTCCCAGCTTACCCTTCCCCCTCCCCATATCCTTAAGTCCATTCTCTAGTAGGTCTGTGTCTTTATTCCCGTCTTGCCCCTAGGTTCTTCATGACCATTTTATTTTATTTTTTTAGATTCCATATATATGTGTTAGCATACGGTATTTGTTTTTCTCTTTCTGACTTACTTCACTCTGTATGACAGTCTCTAGGTCCATCCACCTCACTACAAATAACTCAATTTCATTTCTTTTTATCAAACACATGAAAGAATGCTCAACATCATTAATCATTAGAGAAATGCAAAGCAAAACTACAATGAGATATCATCTCACACCAGTCAGAATGTCCATCTTCAAACAATAAATGCTGGAGAGGGTGTGGAGAAAAGGGTACCCTCTTGCACTGTTGGTGGGAATGTAAATTAATACAGCCACTATGGAGAACAGTATGGAGGTTCCTTAAAAAACTAAAAATAGAGCTACCACATGACCCAGCAATCCCACTACTGGCATATACCCTGAGAAAACCATATTTCAAAAAGAGTCATGTACCACAATGTTCATTGCAGCTCTATTTACAATAGCCAGGACATGGAAGCAACCTAAGTGTCCATTGACAGATGAATGGATAAAGAAGATGTGGCACATACATACAATGGAATATTATTCTTGGATTATTCTAAATTCTTGAGCAACCAAGATGCCACCCAAAGGAGGATGGAGGTGAAAGGAAAATGTCATTTTGGGACTCAGTGTTCTGTATACATACTATTCCATTTCCCTGGAATGTCCCTTTCATTCCCTATCTGTATCCTTTTCTGCTATATAGACTCCTCCAAAATACACTCAATTTCCATCTATCCAGCTAATTATCCTCCCTGATTGTTTTGAAATACAATTAATATAGATTGAAAAATCATGTAAAATACCTAAAGTAAACAAAATTTGAAAGAAGTGAAATGTACAAGGCAAAAAGGATTTGGTTGTAAAATTGCACTGAGTGAGACTCAAACATAAAAATAAAAATCTGAAACTCTTGTTGAGACTGAGACATAAGTTTGACTCTAAGCATAGTAGAGTATAATTGAACGTTCAGGAAAATCACAGCAGGTTCTGATTTTCAGGTATACAGTGCATTTTGTATTCTTAACCCACAGTTCAGGGTTCTCCTTATGGGTAGTGTCTGTTTTCCTTTCATGAGCTTTATTTGACTAACACTGATCCCTCGTCATTCAACTGAATGATGTTTCAGCCACAGGAAATTGAAAGTAAGTGGCTATTAAAGAAGTTCTCTGGAATACTTAGTGTATAAATTACTATTTTATAAATGGCGTAAAGCTAGTAAATGGTCAAAATAATATTCAGCTTGAGATTATGCAAATGCAGTTAAGGAGTAGAAGCTAGCTTTTCAACTTATCTAAATAAACATGTAATTTTCCCATCACTGAGCATTGTGCTACCGGTGCTATTGAAGTTAGGTGACAGTTGTGAAGAATCAGGCTGGAGAGGGCGTAACCAGGAATATATGGGCCCCAGAAGGGCAAAAGCCTGTGCTCCCTTTTGTTTTCTTTTCTCAGAATTCTATGGTAGAATGAATCAGAAATCATTGACAACTGAATTGACAGGAAGTTCTCGGAGGACCTCACAATATCAGTCACTCCTTACTAGATAGTATTCCACTATTTTCACATAATCCTTAAGATTAATATTAAGTCATTTAACACGTTTTAAACTTGTGCATTTCGTTGTTCATAAATACATGACTTAGTGAAATAGTAAGAGAACTTTCAAATCATTTTCACATGCACCATCTAATTTGATTATCCATATCACCTGTGAGGAAGATGAAATAGCTAATAATAATTTATTAAGTGCCACTGTGTTTCAGACACTGTTCTAAATTATTTAATAAATTCAGTTAGCCTTCTGAACAATCCTATGATGCATATACTGCTATTACCTTATAGATGAAGACACTGAGGCATGGAGAGAATATATTCACAGCCCAAGGCCTATAGTTGGTGACTGCTAGAGATAGGATTTGAATCCACCCAGTTTGACTCCAGAGTCAGCCCCAGTCTTTCCCCACATATGGCAGAGAAGGAGGTAGAAGCTATGTGATCATGTAATTCTGTGATTCCTAATGTATGTCTCTAGGTGACGTACAGAAGTACAGAAATATGTCATCTCTTTGGGTGTGAAGTTTTATGAAATCCAGCCTTTAAGCTTTTTAATCAGTCAGGATCAGAAGTTAAAGTTCTTCTAAGCCTGCACAATGAACATATTTCCATGAGGCAACATACAAGCTAGCAGGTATTATGTGGCACTCTTACTCCAAAAAATATGCAAGCACATTGAAACAACAGGATAAATGCTACACACACACAGACACTCATGTATGCACACACACATGCAAACACATGCACATACAAGCATACAAGGTTTAGAATCCCGATAAGGAAGCGATTACTGTGCCTGAACTGAATCACTCTAACTTCCAGAGAGGAGCACTTGCTATGTCTTCAGAATAACCAGAAGGATGACATGAACATGTCCAACTGAAGCATTAGAATGATGCAAAGTAGGTGAAGTGTGGCGGAAAATGCAGTGAACTTGGTTATTTGCCTTGCCTCTTTCTAAATATGTGGTCTTAGGCAAGTCCCTTGCCTTCTCTGAGCTTATTTCCTCCTCTGTAAATTAGGAAGAGAAAACTACTTGCTACACAAGGCTGTTATGAAGCAAAATATTACTTTACATGAATATACTTTATAAACTATAACTTGATGTGTAAAATTAATATATTGTTAATAATGTATTTATGTTGATATTTTAGTAAATAAATGATTCCAACTGGTGGCTATTGCTTATCAAATTCCTGTGGCTTTCGGTCATGACAAAATAATGCTTGGAAATGAGATAATAATACTTAGAAATGAGAAAATGGCTATATGAGTTTTCTCTCATAAAATGTTATACACTGCCTAGAATCTAACAGGTACACAATATACATCTGATGTGTGAATGAAAAAATAAATGAGTTGTACAAACGAGTGAATGTCAAGTTATGATTTTCACCAGTACTTTCATTGTTCCACCTTAAAGAAACTATGGCTTCAACTTCTGGACTGTGGAAAAAATACTGTATTGTTATCTAAACCTATTATTCCGGCCTTGGTCTCAGGAGGAAGGGTTAGTAGCAGGGTTCTCATTTTAACTTTATTCTTATTTTCCTTTTTTTGTTTTGTAGCCATGTTTTGTTGTATTTCACCTGAAAAATACCTCTACATAATAAAATCATTCATTTTTCACATACAGAATGAAAGAATGTCGACTGGTTAGTAATTATTCATATGCATTCTCCAGGCTGTTTTTTGTTTCTTTTCAAATATTTTTAAAAAAATTATCAAAGAAATACTGTGCACTAAAAAATCTGATAGTATATAAGAACAAATTTTTTAAAAGTCTTCTCTTGCACATACACCTTCCCTCTTCCAGTTCAAATTCCAACATATAACCACTTTTAGCTACTTTAAGATTTAGCTTTTCTTTTAGCCATCTAGGTTTTACTAAATAACTATATTGCTATTTTATAATCTATCAGCCATGATCATTGTTTTTTTACCCCCCATAAATTTATACCATCATTGTTTTTGTTTTTAGTTCTGTCATTGACCATCTCTATAACTTCAAAAAATCATACTCTAATAGTTATTTTGTTAACCAATCATCAGCTTTCCATGATGAGAACAGGATTTGTCTGTACTCCCAGTTTGTGTGATGAGGACATAGTAGCTATCTTAACTTTTTTTTTTTTTTTTATGTATCCTGCCACCTTCCTACCTTACCAAATTTTGGGAATGTATCTTGCTTTTTACTTGGCAATATTACTTTATAACCATCATTATAACATTTATGTGGTGTCTATTGGCTGATTGTATATGTTTCAAAACCAGTAAGTATTATCTATATTACTCATGCTGTAAATATTGTTTATCTCAATGGGTGGTATGCTCAGGTTATAGTTTCTTTTTTTACAATGCCATTATTCAGGTTTTATGCCACTCAGTGGAGAAATTCTTCATTTATTTGTTTATTTATTTATTCATTCAATAAACAGTTATAGGGCATCTTCTATGTGCCAGGCACTGTTACAGGCTCTTGTAGCACAATAATGAATAAAAACTACAAAAGTGCCTGACGTTATGAAGCTTATTATATCCCACTGAATAGAAACAGATGTTAAAGAGTGGATATGATAAATAAGCAAATTGGATCATATTTGAGAAAGGTATGGGAAAATCAAAACATAGAGAAGAGTGAGGAAGACCAGTATCGCTAGGTTGGGGTTATAGTTTGAAATATTGTGATCAGAATAGGCCTCATTTGAGCACAAGTTAAAAGAGATGGGGAAGTTAAATATGCATATCTGGGAGAAAAGAATTTGAGGCAGAAGCCTCAATTAGAGAAAACCCTTGGTGGGGAGCATGCCTGATCTTTGAGCCTGAGCTAAGTGATATGAGATAAGGTCAGAGATGTGATAGGGAGTGCAAGTCAGATCATGTGAGAACTTTGGCTTTTTCTCTGAATGTAATGGGACATTTTGGAGTTTTGTGTAAAGATGTTCACTGCTTTGTAGTACATTTTAAAAAGATGATTCCTGTGTTGAGAAAAAAAATATAAGAGGCCAGGATAAAGGCAAAGAGAGCAATTTGTAGCTCTAACAAGAACTGAGGAAAAATATGATGTGCCCTCCACCTCTGAGAATTCCATATCTTTAATGTCTTTGAGATTTCCATCACTTTCCTATTTCCTATCTCTCTGGAACTCCTATTTGTTGAATGCTGGATCTTCTCTATTGATTCTATATATTTCTTAGTTTTCCTCTCCAAAGTTCTGCCTCTTATCCTTGATTTTATTTTCTAATTATTTCATTTGAATTAATTTACCTGTTATTTAAATGCTTTTTTTAAAATTAATTGATTATTTTTGGCTGTGTTGGGTTTTTGTTGCTGCGTGCGGGCTTTCTCTAGTTGCAGCTAGTGGGGGCTACTCTTCGTTGGGGTGCACAGGCTTCTCAGTGTGGTGGCTTCTCTTGTTGCGGAGCACAGACTCTAGGCATGTGGGCTTCAGTAGTTGTGGCACGTAGGCTCAGTAGTTGTGGCTTGAGGGCTCTAGAGCCCAGGTTCAGTAGTTGTGGCACAGGGGCTTAGACGCTTTGTGGTATGTGGGATCTTCCTAGACCAGGGTTTGAACCTGTGTCCCCTGCATTGGCAGGTGGGTTCTTAACCACTGTGCCACCAGGGAAGTCCCTTTAGCTTCTTCTTATTATCCAATTATTGCATTATGGATATACTGTCTTCATAAATCCTTTTATTTAGTATTGAGAGTTTTATTTGGATTGGTTCGATTTAGTTTTATTTTGCTTATTTTTCTTGAATAATCTGAGCCTCCTTATCTTACTATTTCTTTTTCATGTTTAAGGCTGTTCTTAAATCTATAGAATTCTTGGATCTCTGCTTATATTTAAGAATAAGCCAAAGAAAAGCAAACTTGTACACTTGTGCACTTAGGTGGGACTTGTCTCTGTCTCACTTGACTAAGAATAAGTGGGATGAATCTGGCCTTTAAGATGGAGGACTCTAAACGCTTTGAATTAGGATTTCAACATTTGTATTAAAAGTTAGAGAACTCAGAATATACTTTTTATACTTTTTATTTTTTATTTTTTTAGAAGAGGAGCCTTCACCTTTTGGTCCACAAGAGAAATATGTGACTGTCAGTCACCTGTGAGTCAGGGTAGAGGAGAGTTATTGGAGTTGGAAAAGGATTGACCATTTGCAAAAAGAATTTCAGCCTCATTATTTGCTATAAATTGGTGTTGCCAAGTCTGTTGCTTGTGTATATGATCCTAAGCTAAGGCTTCCTTTACTGAACCATAGGAAAATATATTTTATAAGTGATAAGTGCTCTTATTTTCTTTTAAAAATATAGCAATGTACCTGACATAGTGAGGTTGAGAAGATTTCCCTAAGGTCATGAAGAGATCTGAGAATAAGGAGGAGTTAACAAGGTGAAAATGGTAGGAAGCATATTCCTGGCATAGCATGTTCAAAGGTTTTATTTCATGAGGGAGCATCATGTAAATGAGATATACATTTAAGCTTTTTTATTGTTATTTTATTTTATTGTTTTTTTTTCACATTGCAACTCTGATCCACAATGTCTTGTAAAATAAAACCATAGTTTATACAAACTACTTTGTATAAAATAAATAAGCTGCAAGGATATATTGTACAGCACAAGGAATATAGCCAGTAGTTTATAATAACTGACTAGTGTGGGTTGCTCCTAACATTGGCATAATTGTGCAGAATCTTTTTTACAGCTGATTTGCTAATCTGCCACATAGACTCACTTTAAAACCATGATTCTTTTCATGAAACAGGATGTCTCCTACTCATAATGTTTAGGTAGCAGAATGCCTGTTATTAGTGTAGTTCAACATATTCCATTGCTGAAAATCCTCCTCTACATCTGAGGCTCAGGAAATGTATTCCATTTTACATAATTATACCCTTGGAAATCTCCATTTCTGCCTGATGAAAGTTGAATTCTGCAGCTTAGGATGTATGAATTATTCCTTCAATACAGGTGGACGAACCACCTGAAACAGACAGTAGATCATGTGCAAAAACACATTCAGTGATGTAAAACAAGTTTTTCTGAACTTATATCTTCTATCAGTATTCAGAGCCCAGCAAAATCTGAAAAAAAAAAATGGTGTCATTTAAATAAAATACACAATTGCTAACTTGAACCACACGCATTTGGTATTGTTTTCTAGGAGACTGGATGGGTGGGTTGTTTTGATCCCCTCTGCCATTACCCACACTATGCATTTACAGTTGGGCTTGATGAAATAACAGCTGTAGCTTGTGTAGCAAGGTTTTTCTCTGCCAAGTTAACTGGGCTGAAAGGGGATAAAATCTGTGACCTTGTCCTCATTAACCCAGTGCTCTACCCAACTGAATTAACATCTCCAGTTCACATTGGAGTGTGTGTGCTGTTTGCAACAGCAGACAAACAAAAACAGGGCATGTAACATGATGGACATTGGCAGTATTTTCTATATTTCTTTCACAAAATGAAAGGCTTTCTTGAAGAAGCCAATATTAGCCTCTTAATCAGGGTTAACGAAAGCATTCAACTGGTTACAAAACTGTCACTACTAAATTTAACCTTTAAAAACATAAGAGACCAGGGGAGAAAGTAATGGAGGGATTAATTGGGAGATTGGGATTGACATATATACACTACTACATATAGAATAGATAACTAATAAGAACCTACCAAATAGCAGTGGGAACTCTATTCAATACTCTGTAATGACTTATATGGGAACAGAATCTAAAAAAGAGTGGATATGAGTGTATGTATAACTGACTCACTTTGCTGTACAGCAGAAACTAAACACAACATTGTAAATCAGCTATACTCCAAAAAAGATAAAAAGAAAAATGCAAAAAAAACCCATAAGAGACGATGCTGTTACTGTTAGGACTATTACTATGTCTGTGGTTTAGAAATGGTGATCTGTGTCAAATCAGCAGTCTCTCTCCTCAGGCCATGATGTATTATCAAGCCAGATGCTGCTACAGAGGATATAGTCCTGTGCTGTCTGGAACACTGAATCTTAAGTCACTTAACTTGTGCTACTTTTACTCATTCATGAAACTTGTCTTGGTCTTTCTCAGGCTAGTTATAGATTAGTTTCATCATTTGAATCAGTCTTTAATTAGCTTCCCAAATCTGCTACTCATCTCTGCAAGCATATGTTCTACTTCTTAATTTGGCCATTGTTTACATTATCAGATAGATTAGTGTTGAACTGAAATGTTGCCTGGGAGATTGAGTTTAATGATTTTTCTTATTTTGATTTGTTAATGAAATAATATATAATATATAGATTTTATGAACTATACATTGATATACATTGATACGTCTTTACAGAGGATGGTATCATTTTTTTAAAAGGCTCATACACCAAAGTATGGGCATTTTCATACAACTTATCAATCTGTGAAACTGTCTCAATGGCTTTGGGCAAAGTCTTTTTTTTTTTTTAAAAACTTCTCATCAGTTTTTCAAATGATTAGAAGAGGTGCATATCTTTGATTCTTACTGAACCAAATTATGCTACTGAAAAGAAATCTAATTCTATTTCATTTGTGAGAAGAAGTGTTTCTGAGTAGTCACCATAAACTTGACTTGATTAAAATTTAGTGGAACAAGGTACATGTAGGGTCTGGAGGTTTTTCTAACTATGTAAATACTTGTGATTTTTTTTTGAAAGAGGGCTCTTTGGAGACTGTAGCAGTGAGTTAGCAATTCAGTTATTGTATAAGTTATCTTATCAAGTGTTAGATTTCAAATATTTAGGAGGCCTAAAGGTTCCTATAGTCCATCTTCTCATTTTACAAGTGAGGAAGTGAGACTAGAACGACTTCAGGAAGCAACTTGATAATACATCTGGGGAGAACTCAGATTCCTTATTAAAGCAACATTTCATCACTGAACACATTTGTGCTGGTATTTTTAAAGTAACATTTGTTGTAACATTCAGAGGTATATTTTAGTTAAGTTGTCTGATACCTTTATTTCTGTAGTAAGAAAGAGGTATACATCACCTCCATCTCTTTCATTACTGGAAATAGAGAAGCCAGGTGACTAAGTCAAAATTTGCTGATGTCAATATGAGTCAACATCCTGCTTCAAATATTGTCTCTCTCTTTGCTACTTTAAACTCATCAGTTGTTAACGCTGACGAAGTACCAAGTTCAAAAGCTCTCTGTATTTGGCAAAAATACTTTTTAAATGCAAAGTTGTAACTTATTATTCTGTTGCAACATAAGAAAAAATAGTAATGCCATAAGCTCCTGAAAGCTATTTTAATGCTTGTTTCAACATTGTTTTTCTGGGTTAAAATTTTAAGCAAATATACACAACAGTGGTTGGTGAAAGCCTTTCTTAAAACATTTATTAAGCACATAGTTCATGCTCTAAGTACTAGAGACAGTCAAAAAACTGTGATGCAGATTCTGAGGTATTCAAATTATAGCAAAGAAGCAAATATATTATTCAAAATAACAACAAAAGAGCTGGTTATGTTCTATTCTAAGTGCTATGGGAGAACAATGAGAGAGTAATATTGTTTTGGGGAGGTCCATTTATTTTTTATTTATTTACTTTTTTTATCCTCACATATTAATCTCATTTATTTATTTATTTACATCTTTATTGTAGTATAATCACTTTACAATGGTGTGTTAGTTTCTGCTGTCTAACAAAGTGTATCAGCTATACATATACATATATCCCCATATCTCCTCCCTCTTCATTCTACATCCCACCCTCCTGATCCTACCCCTCTAGGTGGACACAGAGCACCGAGCTGATCTCCCTGTGCTATATGGCTGCTCCCCACTGTCTGTTTTACATTTGGTAGTGTATATATGTTCATCCCACTCTCTCACTTCATCCCAGCTTACCCTTCCCCATCTCCGTGTCCTCAAGTCCATTCTCTATGTCTGCGTCTTTATTCCTGTCCTGTCCCTAGGTTCATCAGAACCCCCCCTTTTTTTTTTAAGATTCCGTATATATATGTGTTAGCATATGGTGTTTGTTTCTCTTTCTGACTTACTTCACTCTGTATGACAGTCTCTAGGCCTATCCACCTCACTACAAATAACTCAATTTCATTTCTTTTTAAGGCTGAGTAATATTCCATTGTATACATGTGCCATATCTTCTTTATCCATTCATCTGTCAATGGACACTTAGACTGCTTCCATGTCCTGGCTATTGTAAATAGAGCTGCAATGAACATTGTGGTGCATGACTCTTTTTGAAATATGGTTTTCTCAGGGTGTATGCCCAGTAGTGGAATTGCTGGGTCATATGGTAGTTCTAGTTTTACTTTTTTAAGGAACCTCCATACTGTTCTCCATAGTGGCTGTATCAATTTACATTCCCACCAACACTGCAAGAGGGTTCCCCATTCTCCATACCATCTCCAGAATTTATTGTTTGTAGATTTTTAATGATGGCCATTCTGACCAGTATGAGGTGATATCTCATTGTAGTTTTGATTTGCATTTCTCTAATGATTAGTAATGTTGAGCATCCTTTCATGTGTTTGTTGGTAATCTGTGTATCTTCTTTGGAGAAATGTCTGCTTAAGTCTTCTGCCCATTTTTGGATTGGGCTGTTTGTTTTTTTAATATTGAGCTGCATGAGCTGCTTGTATATTTTGGAGATTAATCCTTTGTCAGTTGCTTCATTTGCAAATATTTTCTCCCATTCTGAAGGTTGTCTTTTTGTCTTGTTTATGGTTTCCTTTGCTGTGCAAAAGCTTTGAAGTTTCATTAGGTCCCATTTGTTTATTTTTGTTTTTATTTCCATTTCTCTAGGAGGTGGGTCAAAAAGGATCTTGCTGTGATTTATGTCATAGAGTGTTCTGCCTATGTTTTCCTCTAAGAGTTTTATAGTATCTGACCTTACATTTAGGTCTCTAATCCATTTTGAGTTTATTTTTCTGTATGGTGTTAGGGAGTGTTCTAAATTTATTCTTTTACATGTAGCTGTCCAGTTTTCCCAGCACCACTTACTGAAGATGCTGTCTTTTCTCCACTGTATATTCTTTTTTTTTTTTTTTTTTTTTTTTTTTCGGTATGCGGGCCTCTCACTGTTGTGGCCTTTCCCGTTGCGGAGCACAGGCTCCGGATGCGCAGGCCCAGCGGCCATGGCTCACGGGCCCAGCCACTCCGCGGCATATGGGATCCTCCCAGACCGGGGCACGAACCCGTATCCCCTGCATCGGCAGGCGGACTCTCAACCACTGCGCCACCAGGGAGGCCCTCCACTGTATATTCTTGCCTCCTTTATTAAAAATAAGGTGACCATATGTGCATGGGTTTAGCTCTGGTCTCTCTACCTGTTCCATTGGTCTATATTTCTGTTTTTGTGCCAGTACCATACTGTCTTGATTACTGTAGCTTTGTAGTACAGTCTGAAGTCAGGGAGCCTGATTCCTCCAGCTCCGTTTTTTTTTTGTTCTCAAAATGCTTTGTCTATTCGGGATCTTTTGTGTTTCCATACAAATTGTGAAATTTTTTGTTCTAGTCCTGTGAAAACTGCCAGTGGTAGTCTGACAGGGATTGCATTGAATCTGTAGATTGCTTTGGGTAGTATAGTCATTTTCACAGTGTTGATTCTTGCAGTCCAAGAACATGGTATATCTCTCCATCTATTTGTATCATCTTTAATTTCTTTCATCAGTGTCTTATAGTTTTCAGCATACAGGTCTTTTGTCTCCTTAGGTAGGTTTATTCCTAGGTATTTTATTCTTTTTGTTGCAATGGTAAATGGGAGTGTTTCCTTAATATCACTTTGAGATTTTTCATCATTACTGTATAGGAATGCAAGAGATTTCTGTGCATTAATTTTGTGTCCTGTTACTTTACCAATTTCATTGATTAGCTCTAGTAGTTTTCTGGTAGCATCTTTAGGATTCTGTATGTACAGTATCATGTCATCTGCAGACACTGACAGTTTTACTTCTTCTTTTCCGATTTGGATTCCTTTTATTTTTCTTCTCTGATTGCTGTGTCTAAAACTTCCAAAACTATTTTGAATAATAGTGGTAAGAGTGGGCAACCTTGTCTTGTTCCTGATCTAGATGGGGTTTCAGCTTTTCACCATTGAGAATGATGTTGGCTGTAGGTTTTTCATATATGGCCTTTATTATGTTGAGGTCAGTTCCCTCTATGCCTACTTTTAGGATGGTTTTTATTATAAGGAGGTGTTGAATATTGTTGAAAGCTTTTTCTGCATCTTTTGAGATGATCATATGCATTTTCTCCTTCAATGTGTTAATATGGTTTATCACATTGATTGATTTGCATATATTGAAGAATCCTTGCATTCCTGGAATAAACCCCACTTGATCAGGGTGTATGATCCTTCTAATATGCTGTTGGATTCTGTTTGCTAGTATTTTGTTGAGGATTTTTGCATCTATGTTCATCAGTGACATTGGCTTTTAGTTTTCTTTCTTTGTGACATCCTTGTCTGGTTTTGGTATCAGGGTGATGGTGGCCTCATAGAATGAGTTTTGGAGTGTTCCTCCCTCTGCTATATTTTGGAAGAGTTTGAGAAAGATGGGTGTTAGCTCTTCTCTAAATGTTTTATAGAATCTACCTGTGAAGCCATCTGGTCCTGGGCTTTTGTTTGTTGGAAGATTTTTAATCACAGTTTCAATTTCAGTGCTTGTGATTCGTCTGTTTATATTTTCTGTTTCTTCCTGGTTCAGTCTAGGAAGGTTGTGCTTTTCTAAGAATTTCTCCATTTCTACTCCAGGTTGTCCATTTTATTGGCGTATAGTTGCTTGTAGTAATCTCTCATGATCCTTTGTATTTCTGTTGTGTCAGTTGCTACTTCTCCTTTTTCATTTCTAATTCTATTGATTTGAGTCTTCTCCCTTTTTACTTGATGAGTCTGGCTAAAGGTTTATCAATTTTGTTTATCTTCTCAAAGAAGCAGATTTTAGTGTTATTGATCTTTGCTGTCATTTCCTTCATTTCTTTTTCATTTATTTCTGATCTGATCTTTATGGTTTCTTTCCTTCTGCTAACTTTGGTTTTTTTTTTTTTTTCTTCTTTCTCTAATTGCTTTAGGTATAAGGTTAGGTTGTTTATTTGAGGTATTTCTTGTTTCTTGTGGTTGGATTGTATTGCTATAAATTTCCCTCTTAGAACTGCTTTTGCTGCATCCCATAGGTTTTGGGTCATCGTGTTTTCATCATCATTTGTTTCTAGGTATTTTTTGATTTCTTCAGTGATCTCTTGGTTATTGAGTAGTGTATTGTTTAACCTCCATGTGTTTATATTTTTTACGGATTTTTTCCTGTAATTAATATCTTGTCTCATGGCGATGTGGTCAGAAAAGATACTTGATACGACTTCAATTTTCTTTAATTTTCCAAGGCTTGATTTGTTACACAAGATATGATCTATCCTGGACAGTGTTCCATGTGCACTTGAGAAGAAAGTGTATTCTGTTGGTTTTGGATGGAATGTCCTGTAAGTATCAGTTGAGTCCATCTAATTTAATGTGTCATTTAAAACATATGTTTCCTTATTTATTTTCATTTTGGATGAGCTGTCCATTGGTGAAAGTGGGGTGTTACAAGTCCCCTAGTATGGTTCTGTTACTGTCAATTTCCCCTTTTATGGCTGTTAGCATTTGCCTTAAGTATTGAGGTGCTCCTATGTGGGGTGCATAAATATTTATAATTGTTATATCTTCTTCTTAGATTGATCCCTTAATCATTAGGTGGTGTCCTTCTTTGTCCCTTGTAATAGTCTTTATTTTAAAGTCTATTTTGTCTGAAGTGAGAGTTGCTACCCCAGCTTTCTTTTGATTTCCATTTGAATGGAATATCTTTTTCCATCCCCTCACTTGCAGTCTGTATGTGTCCCTAGGGCTGAAGTGGGCCTCTTGTAGACAGCATATATATGGGTCTTGTTTTTGTATCCATTCAGCCAGGTTACACCTTTTGGTTGAAGCATTTAATCCATTTACATTTAAGGTAGTTATTGATATGTAAGTTCCTATTACCATTTTCTTAATTGTTTTGGTTTTGTTATTGTAGGTCTTTTTCATGTCTTGTGTTTCCTGCCTAGAGAAGTTCCTTTAGCATTTGTTGTAAAGCTGGTTTTGTGGTTCTGAATTCTCTTAGCTCTTGCTTGTCTGTAAAGTTTTTAATTTCTGTGTTGAATCTGAATGAGATCCTTCCTGGGTAGAGTAATCTGTGTTGTAGTTTTTTCCGTTTCATCACTTTTAATATGTCCCGCCATTCCCTTCTGGCTTGCAGAGTTTCTGCTGTAAGATCAGTTGTTAACCTTATGGGGATTCCCTTGTATGTTATTTGTTGTTTTTCCCTTGCTGCTTTTAAAATTTTTTGTTTGTATTTAATTTTTGGTAGTTTGATTAATATGTGTTGATGTGTTTCTCCTTGGATTTATTCTGTATGGGACTCTCTGTGCTTCCTGGACTTGATTGACTATTTCCTTTCCCATATTTGGGAAGTTTTCAACTATAATCTCTTCAAGTATTTTCTCAGTACCGTTTTTTTTTTTTTTCTCTTCTTCTTCTGGGACCCCTATAATTGGAATGTTGATGCCTTTAATGTTGTCCCAGAAGTCTCTGAGAGTGTCCTTACTTCTTTTCATTCTTTTTTCTTTATTCTACTCTGCAGTAGTTATTTCCACTATTTTATCTTCCAGGTCACTTATCCATTCTTCTGCCTCAGTTATTCTGCTATTGATTCCTTCTAGTAAATTTTTAATTTCACTTATTGTGTTGTTCATCATTGTTTGTTTGCTCTTTATTTCTTCTAGGTCCTTGTTAACCATTTCTTGTGTTTTCTCCACTCTATTTCCAAGATTTTGGATCATCTTTATTATCATTACTCAATTCTTTTTCAGGTTGTCTGCCTATTTCCTCTTCATTTGTTTGTTCTGGTGGGATTTTACCTTTCTCCTTCATCTGCTGTGTATTTCTTTGTCTCTGTCGCAGGCTGCAGGTTTGTAGTTCCCATTGTTTTTGGTGTCTGCCCCCGGTGGGTAAGGTTGGCTCAGTGGGTTGTGTAGGCTTCCTGGTGGAGGGGACTGGTGCCTGTGTTCTGGTGAATGAGGCTGGCTCTTGTCTTTGTGGTGGGCAGGACTGCATCCAGTGGTGTGTTTTGGGGTGTCTGTTAACTTATTATCATTTCAGGCAGCCTCTCTGCTAATGGGTGGGGTTGTGTTCCTGTCTTGCTAGTTGTTTGGTATGGGGTGTCCAACACTGTAGCTTGCTGGTCATTGAGTGGAGCTCCGTCTTAGCATTGAGATGGATATCTGCAGGAGAGACTGTGCTGTTTGATATTACATGGGGCCGGGAGGTCTTTAGTGGTCCAGTGTCCTGAACTCAGCTCTCCCACCTCAGAGGCTTGGGCCTGACACCTGGCCAGAGCACCAAGACCCCATCAGCCATATGGCTTGGAAGAAAATGGAGAAGAAACAAGAAAGAAGGAAAATAAAATATAATAAAATAAAATAAAGTTATTAAAATAACATTTTTTAATATTATTAAAAATAAAAAGGTAATAAAAAATAAAAAGAAAGAAGAGAGCAACCAAACCAATAAACAAATCCACCAATGATAACAAGCACTAAAAACTATACTAAAAAAGAAAAAAAAAGAAAAAAAGGACAGGCAGGACCCCAGGACAAATGATAAAAACAAAGCTATACAGACAGAATCACACAAAGAAGCATACACATACACACTCACAAAAAGGAAAAGACATATATATATATATATATATATATATATATATATATATATATATATATATATATGTATATGGAAGAGAGTAACCAAATCAATAAACAAATAATCAATAAACAAATCTACCAATGATAATAAGCTGTAAATACTAAACTAGGGTAAACATAAAACCAGAAACAAATTAGATGCAGAAAGCAAACCCCAAGTCTACAGTTGCTCCCAAAGTCCACCGCCTCAATTTTGGGATGATTCGTTGTCTATTCAGGTATCCCACAGATTCAGGGTACATGAAGTTGATTGTGGAGATTTAATCCGCTGCTCCTGAGGCTACTGGGAGAAACTTCCCTTTCTCTTCTTTGTTCGCACAGCTCCTGGGGTTCAGCTTTGGATTTGGCCCCGCCTCTGCATGTAGGTTGACCTCTGGCGTTTGTTCTTTTCCCAGACAGGAGGAAGTTAAAGGAGCGGCTGTTTAAGGTCTCTTGCTCATTCAGGCCAGGGAGAGGGAGGGGTACAGTATACAGGGCGAGCCTGTGGTGGCAGAGGCTGGCGTAACATTGCAACAGCCTGAGGAGCACCGTGTGTTCTCCCACAGAAGTTGTCCCTGGATCACGGGACCCTGGCAGTGGCAGGCTGCACAGGCTCCTGGGAGGGGAGGTGTGGATAGTGACCTGTGCTTGCACACAAGTTTCTTGGTGGTTGCAGCAGCATCCTTAGCATTTCATGCCCGTCTCTGGTGTCCATACTGATAGCTGTGGCTTGCACCCATCTCTGAAGCTCATTTAGGTGGTGCTCTGAAACCCCTCTCCTCACACACCCTGAAACAATGGTTTCTTGCCTCTTAGGCAGTTCCAGACTTTTTCCCAGACTCCCTCCTGGGTAGGTGTGGTGTACTAACCCCCTTTAGGCTGTGTTCATGCAGCCCACCCCAGTCCTCTCCTTGGGATCTGACCTCCGAAGCCTGAGCCTCAGCTCCCAGTCCCCACCTGCCCTGGCGGGTGAGCAGACAACCTCTCAGGCTGGCGAGTGCTGGTCAGCAGTGACCCTCTGTGTGAGAATCTCTCCACTTTACCCTCTGCACCTGTGCTGCTGCCCTCTCCTCCGTGCGTCCAGATCTTCCCCCACCCCACCCAGCCCCCCATCTCTGCCAGTGAAAGGGCTTCCCAGTGTGTGCAAAGTTTTCTTCACAGCTCCCTCCCTATTCTTTTGTCTCTGTTTTTTCTTTTTTCTTTTGCCCTATCCAGGTACATGGGTAGTTTCTTGACTTTTGGGAAGTCTGAGGTCTTCTGCCAGTGTTCAGTAGGTGTTCTGTAGGAGTTGTTCCACTTGTAGATGTATTTTTGATGTATTTGTGGGGAGGAAGGTGATCTCCACGTCTTACTCTTCCGCCATCTTGAAGGTCCTCTCCACTTATTTTTTAGAGAAGAGGTGGACATTAAACATTAGATGCCAAAAAATGAATTGGGACTCCTAGGTGGACAAGGGAGGAAGGAGATTATAGGCTAAGGAAACAGAATGACAGAGATTAAAATGCAAGGGCATGTAAGGATAAAGGAGTCCATATAGTTGGCATAAAATATGTGTGGTGAGGAATGGTTGGATATGGCAGGGTGTGGCTGGAAAGGTGGAGCCCAGATGGTAAATAATCTTGTATGCCTTGCTAAGAAGCTTGCTTGCTTTTGAGGTGTGTATGTGTGTTTAATATCAGATCATATGCTTGTCTCTGGGTGTTATGCTGTTGTTAAAGCATGTGTATGTGAGACAAGCACAGTCCCCTTTTTCCTTCCTTTCTAAAATAGTTACTGTCATGTAACTTTTAATGCATCACAGATCACAGAACTATGAATACTTTTCTCAGCAGATTTTACACTGAAGAATTTGAAGAGGGTCATGAGCAGAGCTGTCTTTCATTAAAGCAAAAGAGAAGTTCTCCTCAACCTTGTACTTTGCATATAGGTTGAGGATAATTACATATATTATTCATTTTTGGAATATGACTTTTGTTCAAAGCTCCTGGAGATTCTATGTTTGCTATTTATTTGGGGAAGGTAGTGTAAAAGTAAGAAGAACCCAGCAGATGAAGGTTGAACATATCACCAGGTAAATTCAAGGTCAAAAATTAACTCCTCACCTTTATGTAAGACATCATCTAACAGAAGACATAGCAAAGATACTATATATAGAATTTCCAGATTATTTTGAGAAAAACACGCCAGTTAAAGTAGTCATTCAGTCAAGCTAAAATATTTTTTATTTTCATTTAATATTTTATTTTTCTCAATTTTAGTCACTAATAGTGTGGTTTATCAAGTATAGAATCTTCAAAATTTGAGAGCTTTATGAATATTTGTTATTTAGTCTTTATTAAATTAGAGCTCTTGTGGAGTACCATATTTAGCATCTCTTTTAGAGTCCAATTAGTATCTTATAAATAATGCAAATAGGAATGAATCAGTGAGTAAGAATTCTGCCAACATTCACTACTTGTTTTCAACATAGTGCTATGTACAGATGCCTCAAGTTAGTCTTAATGTAAACTCTTTTCAAAATACTATTATGAGTACTTAAGGCAATAGTTCACATTTCAAATTACACAGAATAATGTCAAACACAAATTGCCAGTAGATAATTGTTACAATTTTCTCCAGTTTGGCAATCCTCTTATAAGAAGTTAATCTTAATAACACTGATTTTAATAACACTGGTTTTCCAGCATATGAAGGGAGTAGATAAATTCAGCCTTTAAAATTATTTCATTAGGTTTGATATAATCAGATGAATTATTGACAGTGTTTGAGCAGTCACAATCCTTGTGTTTGGGACTATGCAGAAAATATGTAGACCAGACTTTCTATCTTTAAGTAATGTCCTTGAGAAATAGAGAGATAGATCACAGCCATAAAAATATTTAAGAAAGTGAAGATTAAATGGGCAGAGAAAGGAGAAATTTAAGAGCTATTGGTGGCCAGGCAGAGAGGGTCAAGAAAGGGACAGTGATTAACGATGAGTAAAATTCAGGTCATTATCAAGTGTTTAGACTTAGGAACCATACTCCTGAGAGCATACGGAAGACCCAGTCAACTGGAAAATCATCCCAGAGGCCAGCCAGTGCTCTTTGAGCATCAGAGAGTTTACTGGCTATATTGAAAGAGAAATTAATGCTGCTTAAATATTTAACACCATATCTTTACTCTGCAGACATGTTTAGTTTTTGTTGAAGAGTGGCAAGAATAGAGTTGTCCCAGACATGTCAGCATTCCAAGATTTCCAGATCTGGCCCTTACATATTGTCCTATTTCTTTCTTCAGCACTCTGCTGTAGAAATTCTCTGGTCTGGTCAAATCAGATGACTTTTCCCAGAGCAACTCAGTAACTAGCATGTGCTACCCCCTCCCTCTTTTCCATTTGGCAAAGCCTTCCTCCATTTTCTTTCAGCCCAAGTCTATACTCCTGAAATTTTGCACTTAACCTTCTGGGATAGATGTGTGCAGACTATGCCTTTCTTCCAAATAAAAATTGGTCTTATAAGCTTTGAAATTATCATGGAATTTGTTTTGATGTCATTTGCCATTTTTATTGACACGATTGAAATATATAAAATCATATTCAACTATTTTGCTGTTGAGAATTTTGCAATGGAGGGAAGAATAGTTTTGAAGTAAATATCTTATCTTTATTAAATTTGGAATGCTTGAAAATCCAGTATGATTGGATAACTCAATCTATTTCCACTGCAACTCCCCTACAGAAAATAAGTTGCTCTCAGATCTATAGTGAATGTAATATTGTGTTAATTACAAAACTACAGAGATAAAATGGAGGAAACACTAAAGGACTAATGGGCTAATTATGCTAAAATATTTCCATTTCCAGGCAGACATATGACAAAATAATCAAAATTCCTTTCTTACCTCATTCATTTTATAAACATGGGAAGTACAGTACCATCAAATTATACTAACAAATTTTTAAATATATTTATTATGTCTTCATCTTTTCTTTAAATGTCTATTTCCCCTGGGCTTTTATCAGTTACTCCCTTTTTCTCATTTTCTTCCTTTTTTTTCTGTAGTCCTGTGTTTATTTAGATCATTTAATATGTATTAAAATATTTCACTATGACAGATTTTTCTTTTAATTTTCTAAAGTATTTGTGATCTTTTTAAAAATCAGAACCATAGATACAACTACATCATACAAGTACAAACAGAAGAAGATAAACTAGGGGATGCTGTAGTGAGAGGCATGAGGTCTTCCAATTTGGCATCCTTTCTAGTTCTTCACTTCTACTCTCTATATCCTTGGACACCTCAGTGGAAGACAGTTTGAGAATTACTAAAAATTCTATGTATTTAACTGTACTGATTATATTTCCCATCATGCCTTCTGTGTAAATACTACTCATAGAGCTGATTGAGTCATTTTCATATAATTATAGATATTTATATATTCCCACATATAATTGTATGGAGCTATAACTGAATGTAGATGAAAGATAATTCATCTTTTTTAAAAAATTTTGAGAAGTAATCATAAAATAGAATGGTTGGTCCTGTGTTTATTTTAAATTATGACACAATTCCTTTGCAATAAAATTCTCAGCTAAATAGGTAATATATGACATTTTCATGAGTTAGTTTAGCAGTTTGGTTAAAATATAAAATGTTTCATGTCTGTCTTGGTTATACATTTATTAATGCCGTATGGTCGATCATCTGTGCAGCTGTCTTCCTAACTGGTTTCAGATAGCTGAAAATGAAAACATGTTTGCTTTATAACTAATACAGAAAATAAATATTTTTCACTTATAAATATAAATATGATTGGTTATCATCACTATAAAGTATACTTTTTTTAAGACAAAAGTATAGTCTATTTAATTCCGAGGAATTATTTATTAAAAGGGAAAGAGACATAAAATCATAAGATCTAAGACCTAGAAGGTCCTACAAGATTATCTTTTGCAGCCCTCTCATTTTATAGATAGGGAAGATAATTCCTGTTTCAAAAAATTCAATATCACTTCTAGGATGAATGGTTTGAGAAATGGTTGATATCTCTCTGAAGTCCACTGAGCTTCAGGGCTTTAGATTTAATGTGACATTTCACACAAAACAGAAGTGTTGATTATGTAATAAGTAAAACATATTGCAGTGTAATTTCTCTACATGAGTTTTGAGTGCCCATAAAGAATGACTTTGGTAAAATATATGTCCTAATTGTGCTCATTAAGCAATCTGAATGTTTATCTGTGTGTGACTGAGTATTTTCTTTTAGAATAATACTGATGATATATTAAGTCCTCCACATTGTTCACCTGGATAATATCCATACTTATATGTGATGGTTTGTATGCAACTGCAACCTTTACAAACTAATTAATTAAGTAGTGTAGTGCTTTATTGAATAAAACTTAAAAGTAGTGAATAAAAATGCTTCTGCTGTTTCAGCATAGGCTATTTTATATACTGAATACTTCTGCACTCATTCTTTGTCAACCAATAAAAGAATGTGTGTATGTATGCATATTTTATTTTTATGTATGTGTATTTTAATTAACTTTATTTCCCAATATAGTTAGATAAGCACTTGAGCTCCTGGACCATGGGTGTGTTTGTCTTTTACAGTTTGTATCTAATATGACAGATATTGGGTCATGTCACACGTTTCTGGTATAGAATTGAAAAGATCTCTGTAGGACCAGTCATCCTCTCCTGTGGTCAAGGAGTTAAGATGAAACAAAAGATTGTCCCAAACACATGTGTTTTGACATACCTAGCCATGATAATATCAGTACAATAAAGATAAAGAAGGGCATAGAAGATATGAGAACAAATCATGTATATTTTTGGGAGAAAATGAATTATTCTTCAGAGAATTAGTCTAAAACAACCCATTAATAGACTATAAATCCCAATATTTATGAATATATGATTTTGAACTGCATCAACAAACAAAATCCATTTTCTCGGTTGTCAAACCCAAAATTTGATGCATAGCATCTTGTCAGATAACATTGCTCTGTTTGGCACTATAATTAAGGGGTATTTAGGCTGCTTCACACTGTCTCCTGTTTATGTGCCTATTCACACATAAGAGGTTCAGAGGTCCTCTCGCTGCTGGAGGTCTCTAGTCCTAATATATCAACCCGCTGTCATGGTGTAAGACAGCTAAATTCTATCAGCTGTAACACCACCTGTAGTGACTTTGCTTTACCTTTGCTTGCAGTTCAAATAAAACTTCTTCAATAGTATTTCATTTGGTAATATAAATAACTTAAAGAATCTATGGAGATTTTTAGTTATCTCTTCCAACAGAAATGCAAAAGCTAATGTTTTAAGGCTTGCTACTTATAGTACTCACTATTGGCTATCCAGGGCTTTATTTGGAATCTCTCCATGGACTGCTGTGGTCAGAGCTAACTCTGGAATAATAAAAGTCTTTTTTGTCACCTTTATCCCCACCTGAATGATTTCATAGGACTAATAAGTCATCACACAGGAATAAGAACAGTGATTCAGAAAAGTGTAAGAAGCATATTCTAAAATATTCTTGGTAGTGTAATGTAATGTAATTGAAATGATCCAGTTGTAATGAAATTGGATCTCTTTTTGAGTACGTCTGCATTTTACAATCCATTCAAAGATCTAGATTCATACACATTGCTGAAATAGAAAAATGTAGTTCAGGCATCTATAAAGCTCAGGTTGTACTATGCACTTTAATTGTATTATGAACCCAAGATCTATACTCTTAGACAGAAAGAAGAGACAAAAAATCCTAAGTTATGATATTAATTCTTATTTAAACATCTGGTTAGTGAAAACCAGATGGTTTTCTGGTTAGGTTAAAGGCTCTACCAATGCAGAATTTGAAATACCCATTTCTATCATTATACATGAATTTGAATTTATAACTGCTTTCTTCCACACCTTCCAGAAACTCATATATAAAGTTTAATAAAAGTCCCTAATGAAAGTAATGCCATTATGTCTTACCTTGAAATTTATACCAAATAAAAATTTATACCAAATTTCAGATTATATTTGGGTAGAAGTCTATTGCTTTATGATACATTTCCTATAAAAAGACAGAAGAAATAAGTACCAATTCTACTGAGGTCAGAAAGTAAATTTTAATTCAAGGATTTTTCCTAACAATGATTGGAATTCTTTAAATAAATTTCAATGAAATTAGACTTGCTTTTCAGACAATTGTAATGTAATCCAAAGGGGCTTATTTCTATTTTGGTGTAAGTCTTCAAACTAACTCAAAATTACTTATGAGTAAAGTGAGGTCTAAAATCTGAGTGATTATATTGAGCAATTGGAGTCTATCCTCTGAAATAGAAAAGTCATCTGTGATTGCCAATTGTTTGTGTCCTTAAATGATAGACCATAATTTTTCCCTTGTGCATGCCACTCTCCTCTGTGTCCTAATAGCAGCTGATAGCATGGAATATACACGCTACAGAAACCAAGATGGGAATCTAATTTGAAGACTGTCTTTCTTCTCTATTGGATTAAGATGAGGGCATATGTCATATATGGCATAGTCACAATGACAGTTCACAGGGTTTCCCTCCCAGGCTGTATCCAGAGCTCTTAAAGTACTATGTTTCTGAATTCTACATACCACATAGGCTTAACTGGGTGGTTATACAGTGGATGTATCTCAATAAATGAGTACTGAGTAACTGGTTTTTTATCTCTGTGTGTCCTTAGGCGTCTCAGAACTTCTTAGGCTATTATCCATAAAATGAGTTTGAAATACACTCGTATGTTCCACTCTAGGTCCACTACTCTCTGATCACCAAGGTTCTTTACAAAGACATGTTAGCTCACCTTTTTTTCTTAAATTAGAAAACAGATGCTATAAATGATTGTGCCTCAAATTTACCATGAAAATGGATGAAAACACATAGGTTTTATTTGTTGAATATTTAATTATATATATATCATATATATGATTTTATCATCTCACTTGCTAAATTGCTATATAGATTATGATATATATATATTTATATGTTACATATAATACATTACATATAAATATAATATATATTATGTGTACTTCTCCATAAGAGAGACTTTATCCAACATTTATCGCATAACCATTCCTCTAGAACAGAGTCTGGAAAACTTTTTCATATAGGGTCAAGTAGCAAATATTTTAGGCTTTGCAGGTCATATGGTCTCAGTCTTAATTACTCAACTCTGCAGTTGTAGCACACAAGTAGTCATTGACAATACATAAATGAATGGGTGTGGCTTGGTTCCCATAAAGTTTTATTTACAAAAACAGGTGGTAGGCTGAACTTGGCTTGTCAGCCATAGTTTGTCAAATCCTGGTCTAGGTCATGTGGAAAAAATTCTGAATATATTCACCCCCTAGTGAACTATGTTCATTGCTATTGTGACTTCATTTCTACCACAGCAAAACAATATCTAGAAAGATCACTAGTCTATTAGATGCTGATATTGTTTTCCTTCTCATACATAAAAAAATCATTGAATTCTAGCACAAGTATCTATGCAAGTAATTTAGCATTATTCTGAACTATAATGAAGCAATTTTATTAAATCACTGCACTGTCTCACACAGTAGCCCTTAGCCAAGTGAGGTTATGTAAATAAGTATAAATTAATTAAAATTAATACAATTTAAAATTCCATTTTTTAGCTGCACACGACACATTTCAAATGATTCTAGTGGTTACCATATTGAATAGCATAGGGAACATGTCCTTTTTTGTAGAAAGTTCTGTTGGGCAGTGCTGATACTCAACTAAGAACACATACCTAACCATTAAAGATAAAAAAGCAAACATTCTCATGTAAGTGATAGAACTAAAGTGTGCCAGAAGGAAATAAATTTTAAACTTTCAGAATCTACAATTACAAGTTTCATACTGGCAAATATTTCTGTTTGATATTATTAGCACAGAAATTTCCTAGAAATTTGTGTCATACCCTTGTATATTCAAAGGAAAATTCTAGCCCAGGGTCTGTGATGTAAAGAAGCTATTCAACTAAATTGCTTCTTGTTGGCTTCTGTTACTCAGAATTTATTAAATAATTTTAAGAAAATTTAATTTAAAAATCTGAGCTTTCATGCACCCAAAAGGGGGTTTTCTGTAGGCTCTTCTCTTTATGTATGTATATATGTGTGTGTGTGTGTGTGTATGTGTATGTGTGTGTATATGAAGTGTATTACTTCATTATTTCCCCTCTATGAACTCACTTCCAGCCCAGGGCATTAAAAATAATTTATTTGTGTTTATAAAATGAATAGCCTAAAGAAATTTGAATCAAGACACATCTTGGCTTGTAGAAGGCTTTTATTTGTTTACAAGCTCTTATTACTGAAATGTTTTAGAACTTTCAGAAAAAAATTGAGATTCTAAAGGGAAGTACACAGGACAAGTTTCAATTTTTTAATCTAGTCAAGGGAAACAGCCTTGAATCAATTATCTACAGTTTTCAACATATAATCAAGGATTTTGACAATATTTAGATGTTGAATTGCCAAGCTATTAGCAACCAAGAGATCTGATTATATATCCATATTAATAAACACCTGTCATAATAGCATAACAGATGTTCTAGAAACACAGCTAACCCAAAATGTAAATTTAAAAATTTTGTTCATAGTCCTCTACAATGTGTTACCTAAATTAATTATAATTTATTTGTTTTACTAAAATTCAACTGCTGAAAAAATTTCTCTCAGTAGAAAATGTTTATTTTAAATATAAAAGGTTTTCATGGAAATCAAAACCTATTGCACAAACATTTGAAATTTTCAAAGTACATTAACAAAATACTGATGAGAGGTGTGTGTGTGTGTGTGTGTGTGTGTGTGTGTATAAAACACACACATATATATTACCCAATTTAGGGTATGCTATTTTAAAATTTGTGATAGTACATGTAATTTTAATTGATACTAATATATGTAAGTTATATAGATTAATAGTTTTTGACAAAAGGCTTATTTGTTGAATACTGGTCCACTGAATACAATGGTTTTATAATGTACTAAACTACTGAAACTAATGTATTCTCTTCCTTCTAGGAGCATATTTCATGAAAATAATATAGACAAATAGCATATGTGAAACAATATTGATTATTTGAATAAATGTAATATGTAGTGTATATTACCAAAGAAACAAATGCATGCACAAGACCAAAACTAGTCTCTATCCACAGTTAAGTGGAGGGGTTATTTTATTGTATAGATGTGCTTATTTTTCTCAGCACAACTCCAGATATGGAAAATTTCCTATGCACATTTATATAAGGCAGGTATCAGTTTAAGAGAGTGTCTACTAGTTAACTATGCCAGATTATTAAAGTATTTGTCTCCAAAGAATTTCAACATCATATGCAGATATCATTAATAATGGCATTCATATATCTCTGCAGAAATTTGAAGTACACAAAGTACTTTCATATGCATTAACCCATTAAATAGAAATTATTCCATGAGATGGGAAGACTGACATACTATGCCCATTTTAAAGAGGTGAGATCTGATACTGAGAGAGGTTAAGTAGAGAATGCCTGTAAGTGATTCCTGTGCCTCACGCCTCAAGATTACAGCACACTGACATGAGCATCCAGATTCCTTGTGTTGACAGCATCACTTTTGACAGAGGCAGAAACCAGTCATTAAATGGAGTAGGATAAAAATTCAAGGATGGTGATAAAAACAAACAACCCAGGGAGAAATGATAGGGTGCTACATAAGCTGAATATAGCCTGAATATTGTCTGTAAGGAGATGAAACTTTGTTAATAGAGAAGAGAGTCAGAGATAGATAGATACATACATACATAGATACATACACACACGCATACTTTCAGGTGATGGAAAATTAACCATAGTGAATATTTAAAAATTGATATGGCCATGAAATTTATACCTATTTCTATTTATTAACAAAGTGAGTTTTGTCCATATGGTTAAATGCTAGAACATTGAGTTTTATGTTAAAGTGCAAATATCATCTTACTATAAATTTAGTTCCTACTGAAGGTTGAAACAGAAAAGTTGCTGTTTCTCTTCCTCACTTCTCTTCTCTCTTCCTCCCTCCCTCCCTTTCCACAAATCCACCAGTTGACAAGAACACTGTGGAACATGTTCTTCTCCAGATCTACCTCAATCATGACTGTGGCGTTAGGTGTTTTTCCACTTATTTCTTTTCTTCCTCCCTAGTTTGGGTTTAATTAGCAACCTTATTCATTCCTACTTTCATATAAAGAAAAGTTTTCTTCTTCTTCCTCTTTGTTTATTGTGTTTAATTTTTTAAATGTCCTTTTTCTTCCTCCATATTCTAGAACGTATTTATCAGAACATACAATGGTGTCTTAACAAACATGCCAAATATCTGAACCTAATACTTCATTCTTGTAGGAAATGCCTTCTGTGTTGCTCCGGACAGCAGAGCTAGGGCTAGTGTGAGGAATTCAGCAGATTTTTTGCTCAGTTTAAATAAATCGCTAACAGTTAAAGCTGCCAATCTCTCACACACACACAAATCCATCTCTCGGAGTTATGGGCTCCCACGTGGAAATATGAGGTCAGAAAGTTGATAACTATTAGGCTTGCAGGTGGTAGGAATTATTTCCGTAGTTGAGAAAACCCAGACTAATTAGCCAGCAAGTTTCCATTCAACTATTATTTTCTATAATTGTATAGTTCAAAGGCAATTGTGATTATAAAGTATCATGATTAATGTCCACTCTGACTAGCTATTTTTCATTCACTTGTCTCCCTTTACTTAGTTTTATCCTTAAATATCATTACGTGTGGTTTATTGTATTTATTGAAGAAAGAAATTAGCTCCTTTAGAAATACTCTGTGGATCACTTTTACAACTTCAGCTAGACTTTAAAATGTAAAAATTATATCTTGTTTCTTATCTACATTCAGTTTTTGTTATATACTTCCTCCTGTCGATTTCCAATCTTATTACAGATTACTTCTTCAGCTAATACTCCCTGCTGCTCCAACCAAGTATTTTATCATATTACTCAGTTTTATTTTCATCTTACTACTACCCATTTGAAACAATCTTATTATTTTACATGTTTATTTCTTAACTGTATTCCCTATTAGATTTTAAGCTTCAAGGATCCAAATGCCCAGGAAAAATTCTGTCTATGGTTATCTTTAATGAATAAATTCAAGATAAACAAATGATTGAATGAACTATGTTTCTACTTTTACATTTATGAAGCTTAAGATGTAACAAGGAAGACAGCCTTGTTCAAATGGTCCTCCTGTTGGAGTGACATTTCCATTCAGTCACTCTATGTTCCAGAGAACAGGAGCCATGCCTTATTCATCTTTCTATCTGTCATATTGCCTAACAAAGCACCTCACACATAATCAATAATCAGTAATTATTTGTCAAATGTATAAGTAACTAACACTCTTCATGGAACTGAAATAGCTTTTCATAAGGAGTCTTAGAAAACTGGAATAGTTCATGATTAGACACAGGAGAAAGAAAGGATGTATCTTTTTTGGTCCCCAAGGAGAATTTTAAAAACTGGCAACCTTGGATAGCATAAGCATAGAGAAAGAATCAGAAACATCAGGTTGGATGATCCCCTGTTCTGCCAGTTCTTTAATGTGTAAACTTGATTGAGCCACTAGCTTACATGAACATCAGTATTTTTTTGTTGTTGTAATTGGGGCTGATAAGCATTGTTATTACTATACTGCAGGTTTATTCCATATATCAAAATTAAATAATCTATAGAAATGGGCTTTTTAGTTTAGAAAATGCCATACAATTGAAACTTACTATTATGGGTAACATTAAAACTTCTGTGAAACCAAGGCTTAGCAATCTGTTTAATCAACAAGTAAAATTAACAGATGTATTCATTTTTAACTAACAGAGAAATGGGGGGGAATAGAAGAGAAAGTTCACTGATAATGAACTATCAGAAAAAGAAAGCAAGAAAACAGTCATATTTTAAAATTGCATCAAGAAGAATAAAATACCTGGGAATAAACTCAAAGAGGTGAAAGACCTATACTCTGAAAACAATTAGACATTGATAAAGGAATTTGAAGATGATATAGAGAAATGGAAAGATATCTTATGTCTATGGATTGTAAAATTTTATATTGTTAAAATGTCCATATTACCCAAAGCCATCTACAGATTTAATGCAATCCCCATTCAAAATACCCAGGACATTTTTCACAGAACTAGAACAAATAATTCTATAATTTCTATGGAACCACAAAAGACCCCAAACTGCCAAAGCAATCTTAAGAAAAAAAGAACAAAGCTGGAAGTATCACATGCCCTGACTTCAGACTATACTGCAAAGCTATAGTAATCAAAACAGCATGGTACTGGCACAAAAACAGACACATAGATCAATGCAGCAAAATAGAGAGCCCAGAAATAAATCCACACACTTATGTTCAATTAATCTACAACAAAGAGGGCAAGAATATACATTGGAGAAATGAAAGTCTCTTAAATATTTAAGTGTTACTTGGAAAACTGGACAACTACATGTAAAAGAATGAAATTATCAATATAAAAATTATCATATCATGTACAAAATAAACTCAAAATGGATTAAAGACCTAAATGTAAGATCTGAAACTATAAAACTTCTAGAAGAAAACATAGAACACTCTGACATAAATTGTAGCAATTTTTTTTTTTCTGTCTTCTAAGGCAAAAGAAACAAAAGCAAAAATAAATAAAGGAAACCTAATTAAACTTTCAAATTTTTTGCACAGCAAAGGAAACCATGTACAAAATGAAAAGACAACCCACTGAATGGGAAAAAAAATTTGCAAATCATATGACCGATACGGGGTTAATATTCAAAATATATAAACGGCCCATACAACTCAATATCAAAAAAATAACAACCCAATTACAAAATGAACAGAAGACCTGAATAGACATTTTTCTGAAGAAAATATACAGATGGCCAACAGACATATAAAAATATCTCAACATGCAATGCAAATCAAAACCACAATGAGGTATTACCTCACACCTGTCAAAATGGTTATCATCAAAACGTCTACAAATAACAAATGCTGGCAAGGATGTGAAGATAAGGGAATCTCAGTACACTGTTGGTGGAAATGTACATTGGTACAGCTACTGTGGAAAACAATTTGAAGTTTCCTCGAAAAACTAAAAATAGAACTACCATATGATCCAGCAATTTCACTCCTGGGTATATATCCAAAGAAAATGAAAACACTAATTTGAAAAGATACATGCACCCCAATGTTCATAGCAGCATTATGTACAGTAGCCAATATATGGAAGCAATCTAAGTGTCCATCAACATATGAATAGATAAGGAAGATGTGGCACATACACACACACACACACACACACATACACATACCTACACATACAATGGAATATTACTCAGCCATATAAATAAATGAAATTCTGCCCCTTGTGACATCATGGATGGACCTAGAGAGTATTATGCTTACTGAAAATAGTCAGACAGAGAAAGAGAAATACTGTTTGCTCCTACTTATATGTGGAATCTAAAAAAAATGAAACAAGAGAATATATATAACAAAATAGAAACAGACTCATAGATACAGAAAACAAACTAGTGGCTACCAGTGTGGAGACAGAAGTGGGGAGGGGCATGATAGGGGTAATGGATTAAGATACAAACTACTCTGTATAAAATAGATAAGCAACAAGAATATCAATATACAGCACAGGGAAATATAGCCATTATTTTGTAATAACTTTAAATGGAGTATAATCTATAAAAATATTGAATCAATATGTTATATACCTGAAACTAATACAATACTGTAAATCTACTATATTAAAAACAAACAAACAAACAAACAAAAAAAGAACCAGTAAGAGAGAAAATATTAGTACCTGATGGGGATTTGTGAGTGGCAACCACGGTGATTATGTTGTCTGAGATTACTAAATTGGGGCTTCATTCATTTCAAAGCAATAGACTGTGTGAAGTCACAGATGAAATAGAGATGTATGTTTCTATCAAACAGAATATTAGCCAAAACAAAGTGTCATCCCATGTAAATGGATAAGTGAGTCCAATGGTCAGAGACATTATGTCATGAAGCTAATCACTGTTAAAATAGAAACTGTAGCAAAGATATATGCTAGTGCTTACTAAGAATCTCTTCTCAGGTAGTTGATATGAAATTTTATTTCCAAGAGACAGACTATAGCAGGAGGCCCCCTTCTGGTAGCAGGGTATGGCCATCAGAATCCTCAGTATAAGCAGCAGTTTAAATGTCTTGACTTCCCTTTACTTTTGTCCTGTTAGGCCCAGCTGAAACCTCTGCAGTTCCACCAGCCTGACCTGGTGCACTTTCTCCACAGTTAGTTATCATGTGCATGGCTTAATGGAGGGAACATAACCTTTGAAAAGAAAATTAAATCATTAATCTCATTTTGGTGATTCTTGGGAGTCATATAAGTATGTGGAAAACTATAAAGGATGCCATGCTCATCTCTCAGAAAACAGAGCAGAACCTAGAGTTTTCAGCCCTTCAGGTATTTGCCATGTTTCCAGAAATAGTAGCTGTGTTTAAAAAATAAGTTGGTCTTTAGTTCCTTGAGTTTTTTTTTTTTCTTATTTATTATAGTGTTTTCTGGTTTTCAGTTTTGAATTCACACTTCACCTTTAGTTCTTTGCTGCTCTAAAAAGTTCCTAAAAATAATTATTGTTGTCTTTACTATAGCATTTGTGCTCATTGGAATAAACAGTTGTTCTATAATTTACATAACGATTCCTTCTTTAATATCCCGTATCTAAAATGAGGAGAATTAAAAACATTTCCTTCTGGTTATTCATAGTTTCTATTTGGAATTAATTTAGAAAAGGAGAAGGAAGATATGTTATAGATGAGTATAATATGTTGAATGTACATGCATGCACATTAAAAAACTTAGAATAAAACTGTCTTAGGATAATCATCCATTGCCTAATTTCAGTTATTCAAAGATAGTTATCCACTGTGAATTAGACATTTATTTACTTTGAACCTTTTAAAAAATACTTTTTAAAAATTTCTAGCTCCTCTCTTTCATGCCTTCTAGTAATCTATTGTTTGATAATACCTAATAGAGGCAAGAATATAAAGTCAAAATTATAAAGTTTATTTGCGACTAGGGTAAAGGGATTGATTAACTTATCTCTTAAAATATGTATTTTTGGAAGAACTACAATATGTAAGTGCATGGCTGGTCTCCTCACTGCTCTTCCTGTCTTCAGATGCTCTAGGAAACCCAAACATGAATCATCCATTGACTGTTCTCCCAATAACTTAGAGACTACATCAAGAGCAAAGACATGTATATGTACATAACTCTAAGGTAGAAAGGGTTGAAGAACCTAAGTGAGGTACAGGCAAGATGGTAGGAATGTTCAGAGGAACGAAATATTTACCTCCTGCTTTGGGCAACAGGAAAGGTTTTATGAAAAAGATATCATTTGAGCTACACCTTTAAATAGTAATGTCCAAACTGGTGCTGTGAGATATTCTATTGGAGAGGGAGAAGAAAATATTTGAAATTTTATTTGTTTGCAATCAAAAACATAAGGATTGTATTCTTTTTTTGTTGTTGCTGTTGTTTTTTAACATCTTTATTGGAGTATAATTGCTTTACAATGGTGTGTTAGTTTCTGCTTTATAACAAAGTGAATCAGTTATTCATATACATATGTCCCCATATCTCTTCCTTCTTGCATCTCCCTCCCTCCCACCCTGCCTATCCCATCTCTCTAGGTGAACACAAAGCACTGAGCTGATCTCCCTGTGCTATGCAGCTGCTTTCCACTAGCTATCTATTTTACATATGGTAGTGTATATATGTCCATGCCACTCTCTCCCTTTGTCCCAGCTTACCCTTCCCCCTCCCCATATCCTCAAGTCCATTCTCTAGTAGATCTGCATCTTTATTCCTGTCTTGCCCCTAGGTTCTTATGACCATTTTTTTTCTTTCTTTTTTTTTTTTTTAGATTCCATATATGTACGTTAGCATACGGTATTTGTTTTTTCTTTCTGACTTAATTCACTCTGAATGACAGTCTCTAGGTCCATCCACCTCACTACAAATAACTCAGTTTCATTCCTTTTTATGGCTGAGTAATATTCCATTGTATATATGTACCATATCTTCTTTATCCATTCATCTGTTGATGGACACTCAGGTTGCTTCCATATCCTGGCTATTGTAAATAGAGCTGCAATGAACATTTTGGTACATGACTCTTTTTGAATTATGGTTTTCTCAGGGTATATGCCCAGTAGTTGGATTGCTGGGTCGTATGATAGTTCTATTTTTAGTTTTTTAAGGAATGTCCATACTGTTCTCCATAGTGGCTGTAACAATTTACATTCCCACCAACAGTGCAAGAGGGTTCCCTTTTATCCACACCCTCTCCAGCATTTATTGTTTGTAGATTTTTTGATGATGGCCATTCTGACTAGTGTGAGATGATATCTCATTGTAGTTTTGATTTGCATTTTTCTAATGATTAATGATGTTGAGCATTCTTTCATGTGTTTGTTGGCAATCTGTATATCTTCTTTGGAGAAATGTCTATTTAGGTCTTCTGCCCATTTTTTGGATTGGGCTGTTTGTTTTTTTTGATATTGAGCTGCATGAGTTGCTTGTAAATTTTGGAGATTAATCCTTTGTCATTTGCTTCATTTGCAAATATTTTCTCCCATTCTGAGGGTTGTCTTTTGCATTCCTATACACTAATGATGAAAAATCTGAAAATGAAATTAAGAAAACACTCCCATTTACCATTGCAACAAAAAGAATAAAATATCTAGGAATAAACCTACCTAAGGAGACAAAAGACCTGTATGCAGAAAATTATAAGACACTTATGAAAGAAATTAAAGATGATACACATAGATGGAGAGATATACCATGTTCTTGGATTGGAAGAATCAACGTTGTGAAAATGACTCTACTACCCAAAGCAATCTACAGATTCAATGCAATCCCTATCAAACTACCAATGGCATTTTTCACAGGACTAGAACAAAAAATTTCACAATTTGTGTGGAAACACAAAAGACCCCGAATAGCCAAAGCAATCTTGATAAAGAAAAACGAAGCTGGAGGAATCAGGCTCCCTGACTTCATACTATACTACAAAGCTACAGTAATCAAGACAGTATGGTACTGGCACAAAAACAGAAATATAGATCAATGGAACAGGATAGAAAGCCCAGAGATAAACCCACGCACATATGGTCACCTTATCTTTGATAAAGGAGGCAAGAATATACAGTGGAGAAAAGACAGACTCTTCAATAAGTGATGTTGGGAAAACTGGACAGCTACATCTAAAAGAATGAAATTAGAACACTCCCTAACACCATACACAAAAATAAACTCAAAAGGGATTAAAGACCTAAATATAAGGCCAGACACAATCAAACTGTTAGAGGAAAACATAGGCAGAGCACTCTATGACATAAATCATAGCAAGATCCTTTTTGACCCATCTCCTAGAGAAATGAAAAGAAAAACAAAAATAAACAAATGGGACCCAATGAATCTTAAAAGCTTTTGCACAGCAAAGGATACCATAAACAAGATGAAAAGAATTGTATTCTTAACAGTATTTAATATATGACTGACACTGGTACTGCCCTGCATATCTCAGGCAAGAGATTTCAGTGGCCTAGAAGGACTGATTATGGTGCCTTCACTTGTTCAGTAGCTTTCAACATATCACAATTAATGTACCTGGTTAACTGGATTTATGAATTGCATTATCTAGTTTTAACTAAGCTAACCTAACCTTCACTAAATAGGATACATTGCTTTAAAATTTTCAGATAAAACAAACCCCAAAAAACCAAAAAAAACCAAAATGAAAACATGGATTGAGGATCATTAGAAGACAAGCTCAAGCAAAAAACAAGATGTCAGAGTTAACAATTCTCTATTCCTAGAAGGAGTTTGGTGAGCCATCTTACAAAGGAAGATCAATGATGATCTAATCAAAACTGACAAGAACTGGGCTAATAAAATTAGTTATCAAGAAGACTGCTTGAATTATGGATTTACATTCCCTAATACTCATGTTAAATTTCTCTTTAAGGGAGTATTGCATCTTGAGGTTATTTTAATGACGTTATCATTAGCAAGATATTTAAAATAGTTTCTTTTATCTTTAATTGATCTCTTTACAATTTACATTTCTGTATATGTTTTGTAATATACATAATTTATTAGCACAGTAGTACACACGTAACATAAATAAGTAGCATATATAGAAGATTAAGGTAAAATGTGTTATTCTGTGCTTGACAGAGTAGAATGTATAAAGGCCCCAAAGCAACCTATTTGGCTATGAATATGAATGTTTTGCTGACTGAAACACCAAAAGTTCAATATGAAGAGGTCGTCAGAATGCCAGCTCCTAGCATAAGCATATTTGCCTTCTTGGAGCTAATCCCATGGAACAGGCACAATCTTAATTATTTTAGCCTCTGGGAAGATGTCATTTTTTTCCAACTGGGGGGTAGATAAAAGTTATTCAGCACCAGAGTCTAAGCCATAGAAATGAATTTTATGAGCTTCCCCTTTAGAGGTGCAAATTTGGATTTTATTCAGAGTAACCATCCTATCATGTGGCCATTGATTTTCTCATTTCCTATTCTTTTCTTCCTAAATAACCCCCACACTTAATTGGAGTCCCAGTGTCTCACATTTCGAAGAACATTTTCAAAAAGAGACACTGGAGTTTGGAGAAGAGTTCTAAGCTGGAGAGAAAGGCAGCTATCTGACTCAAGTTTGATATGCTCGCATGCCATCATTAAAGTTTTCAAAAGAATTTCAGGAAACATTTGAGGCCTATTTTCAGAAAGAGAGAACTGTCAGGCCTTGAATGAAATAGACTCCCTGTAGAAAAGGGTGGAGGAGGTGTGTGCTATGATGCATCCTGGCACCATGGCCCAAGGCACACTGCTGGGGCAGCACCAAAGCACTCACACCTAACAAAGAGCAACACGATCCAAGAAAGTTACAAAAGAAAAAGGAAGGAAGGAAAAAAAATCTCAGCCCTGATTTTTCTTTTCTATGT
The DNA here is from genome assembly GCF_025265405.1 of Mesoplodon densirostris. Lineage (NCBI taxonomy): Eukaryota > Metazoa > Chordata > Mammalia > Artiodactyla > Ziphiidae > Mesoplodon > Mesoplodon densirostris. The sequence goes on from NC_082661.1 coordinate 182,749,680, forward strand.
GTTTCTATTGTAATTTTGGTTTAATCTGAAATAAATGATTAAGTATACAATTCTAAACTAGGTTAGAGTCCTTTTAATATATTCCAGTCTGATATCACCATGTGACCCTCTAGACAGAGCCATACAGTATAAAAGCAGGTCCAAATACCTGGGTATGGTATGAGTTTATCTTATCCCCAAGGCAAGAGATTTCTAGGGCAAAGGCTGGCACGTACAGACAAGAGGGTGGATCACACAGCTGGGCATAATACTGGATGACTACTATTTTACAATAATATTGTTTTAACTTTTACTTGAGGAGGCATTACATATGTTATCTCACATAGCATTAGCTAAATGGTTGAATATTAGGCCAGATAGGGGGAGAAAGTAAAAAATAATGTGTTTGTCTAAACTAGCACTGATTATTTCATTCAAGTTTTAAAATCATACCCTTTACTTAAATGAAAATCAGCTTTGGGTCACTGTACAATAATTCAATATAGCAAATCAATGGAGAACAGCAATAGTGGCACATTAACAAAAAGACTAGCTACAGAAATCAGGATACCTCAAGTCATACTCAATCTAAATGAGCCCAATGAAAATGGTAGGCCTTATAGTGTCCTAATATTTAATAAACTGCAGCTATATCTGACTAGACTAGGGGAGGGAGGGAATGCCAAAAATTTACTGGCAGTTTTTATCATCTCCAAAACATCAAGATCAGATACTGGTGGCAAGCCAGACACTTGAACTCCCTCTGTACTCAATCTATTAGCTATGATAAGCCTTTACTAAGTTAGTGGTCTTTTCACCCCCTGTATGTTTCTTCAACTGGACCTTAGGATAACACTGGGCCATGACCAGATTTAGAAGTGAGTTGGTATGTTGGTTTTAAGAAGGTCTAAATGTCGAATAATAAAAGCTAAATTATATTATTTTCATAAATTGAAAATGATTATTTTCTGAGCCCCAAAATTTGATCTGATATTAAAGGAACAAGAGCAGCCTGTATATCACAGTGGTTTAAGGGGAAGCTGGAAAAAGTGCCCAGGCTCTGTAAGAGATCATGTACATGATTAATGCCGAGACCACTGCCAACAGGAAAAAGAGGGACTGCCACAGCCGGAGAGTGTGATTATATTTACAGTGCATTGGCTTTGGTTAATGTGTGTGCTCAGAGAAGTAAGGTATAGAGAGCGAGAAAAGACCTGTTTTCAAATGTTGGTGCTGAGTATGGATTTTCCATTATGTCCTGAGAAAGTATCGATGAATAATGACATACAGTCATTATTTTTTGGTGGTGGTGGGGTTTGCTGCTGCTGGAGGGGTACTTTCCCATGAATGAGGGGATGTACAAATGGATTTCCTTGTCAGTTTTCACCCCCCATGTGAGTCTGGAGAGCCACCACTGAGACGTTTATCCCTTATTTCACAGTTTCTTAACCAATTGCTTCCAAGAGGTTTCTTAAATGATTGCAACCATAGTGTCCCTAAATGACCCCTTGAAGTAAGCAGCAGGTATACTTTTTGAATGTCTTATGAAAATAAGTTTCAGAGTTTTCAAGGCCTGTAGGTCCAAAAGAAAAAAATGAATATTTATAATAATCATCTGAAAACCATTCCCCATCTCCCCCAGAATAGGACTTCTCCTCTCATTTTGCCCCATGTTAGACTTTGACATGCTTTCAGGCAGTGGTTGTGTGTGTTTCACGGGCAGCTCCAGGAGGAGAGAGAGGCACGCTAAAATCCCTGTGTGCTGCATGGGGAAAGAGCAGCACCAGGCACAAAAATAGTCTCTCTGGGTAACTCTGGTTTTCCCAGATCTTCAGATTTCTTCAGGCCCCACCCTTTGATATGAATTGTAAGGAAAGGAATATATAGCTAGCAAACCATTAAGAACTACTAACCTGAAACTTTCGCTGGCAGTTGTAAAAATAAAGAACTAGCAAGCTGGAGAAGCAACCCCCAGAGTGCTGTCAATTTGTTCAAGCTGATTTGGTCTAAGTCCAGGAAAACCAGTAGTTCCCTCACAGGAGCCAAGTCTGACTACTTGGTCGTGACTCTTGAGGATTCCAGCAGCCTGAATAATGGCTCTCCAAGGTGTCCACCTCCTGATCCTCAGAAGCTGCGACTATTACCTTCTAAGGCAAAAGAGACTTTGTATATGTAATTACATTAGAGATACTGAGATGGGAAAATTATCCTGGGTTATCTGGGTGGGCCTGATGTAATCACAGAGGTCCTCACAAGAAGAAGCAAGAAATCAGAAAGGAGAAGGCCATCGATGTGATGACAGGCAGCAATTGCAGTGATGTGCTCAGAAGACAGAGGAAGGAGCCACAGCTAAGGGACACAGGTGCCCACTAGAAGCTGAAAAAGGCAAAGGAATGGATTCTGGCCTCAGAGCCTCCAGAAGGAACCAGCCCTGCCAAGCCCTTGACTTTAGCCTGGTGAAAATTCTTTAGAACTCTGATCTCTAGAACTATACAATGATATGTGTGTTGTGTTAAGCCACTGAGTCTGTGACAATTCATTACAGCAGCAGTAGGAAATGAATAAAATGACTCTTCTTGAAGAAAGATTAAGAGGACAATTGATTAACTATAGAGGGAGCAGTGAGAATCAGCATCCATGCAGCTACCAACTATAGTTTTCTCTTTAGGTTGATACAGGCATTTCCTTGCCATTGGAAAAGTGGTTGATAGTGACAGTGTTTCTTAGATGTCTATGATCTTTAGGTGAGATAGTAGAACAGCTTATTTTATTACTCAAAAATTGGCCTGAGTTCACTAGAAAAAACTTAGACTTATACACCACAATTTTCAACAGTGCTACAGTTCTCAAATGAACATTAATGGCTTCATTTTTGGTTCTAGCAAACTTCTGATGATCAATCATGGGCCCCCATCACTGGGCTACATCTCTCTTTGAACCAAAACTCAAAAATCCAGGTGAGAGGGAAAAAAAAACAATTGTGATTTTCTTTTTCCCTACATGTATCTTCTTTCAGCCCCAAGTAGAATGGGGAAAAAAAAGGGAGAAAGAGAAAGAGAAATGTTAGGTTACTGATAAAAACATTCATCGAAAAAGAGGTTATTTATTTCATAACCCTTGGGAATGTTCAGATAGACAGATAATGATGCTTTCATAGGACCCCACTCAGGACAATGGCTAAGAATCTCTGCTCTTGTATATTTCTTTGCAGTATATGAAACATTCCACTGATTCAGAGCTATCCATTGAATTTCAGTGTTTCAAGATGCATACTGACAGAAAACTTATGACAGTTTCCATCTACATGATTTCTTTTTAATTGGCTCTGAAAGTACAAATGACTTAAACTCCTTGCTTTTAAATTTAGACCAACTGATATTCATATAGCTTGGAGAAAAGTTAAGGGACTTTGAGCTTCTAAGCTTTTGATTCTTGTTTATAGGACAAAGATAATAGATTCTAGGAGCAGAATGAGCATGTAAAGCTGCATAAATTGTGATATGCACTATTATGGGAGTATCCATGATATGAATGGCAACTCTTAAATTTATGCAGTGAACAACCTGAACAACACTATGCAGCAATGCCGGGTATGAGAAAATTGAGTAACTTAACAGTGGCTGGAACATAGTAAGCACACAAAAAGTTTGTTATATATGCTTTCAGTACAAAATTACATAGGAAAATAGTAAAATCTTCACACTTAGGAAGAACTGAAGAAGGTTATCTATCTGTTTTACTAAAGACAAAAAGAAGACTGTCTGGCTAGGTGACCTCTTCTTTGCCTACAACTTGGAAACAAATGAACTTTGCTAAATAAGGTCTATCCCTATATAATTATATAGAATTATAATTAAAGAATTCTAATTCTTCTGCTTCCACCTAGATGTTTAGCATTTTTGGTTCTTTAAGGGTATTCCATGAAATCTCCTCTAAATTTTACAGTCTGTCTAGGATTTGAAACAACATTAACAGGCGGAGAGTAAATTAGAAAATTTGAGAGTTAAGAATAGACAAAAGATTTATGTCTCAGGTTTTTTTTAGAAAATTAGTTTTTACATTTGAGGAAGGGAATTCCTACTTCAAACACACACACACACACACACACTTGTGCACGTACACAGAGCCCATATACACACAAACAACAACAACTGTAGCAGCAACAATAATAATATTAAAATAATATTAATAACTTTAAAAGTATTCTCCCCAGGCTGATCCCCCAAAAGATCTCTAAAATAAGCCCTATCCTTGTTTCATAAACAAACACAATATTGAACATGAAAGGCTATTATCACCATGCACAAAGTAAACTTATGTAATTTTTATTTTTAATAATAAACCATCTACATAGTGACAATTTCAAAACAAAAAATAGAATTGTTCTTCTGCCCAGGCAAAGTACATCTCCTATAATTTCAGCTGTATTGGTGAAGAGACTTGGGATTTTCCCAATTTTTCCCCACCTACTTGGTGACATCCAAAATTCCCTTCACAGGGAGCACACACTTTCGTTGCTAAAACGACAAAAGAAAATATAGGATTTTAGCACCTCTGGGACTGTATATAGAGGAAATGCTATGAGTTCATAAAACGCTGTTTTCTTTTCTTCCTGTGCCCAGATAGAATACTTCTTCCAGCATTCTTTGCAGTTACATGAGTCTATGTGTCTGGATTCTGGAATATGGGTGGGAGTGATGTGTTCTAATTCTTATCCTGATCCCTAGAATTTCCCATGAGATCCTCACTCATTTTCCATGTCAGGTGTCTGGATGCAATGAATCCTTCTGAGGGCTGTGAAGCCTTAGAGGTTAGGTTATCTTATAATGAGAAGGGGCCTGAGTTCTTAAATGACTGTGTGGTACATGACCCATCACCCACAGTCCACCTTGACTGTGATGTGAGAGAGGAATAACCTTTATTGGGTTAAGCCCTTAAGATATTTTTATGTTGTTCTTATAGCAGCCAGGCTACTCTGAATAATATGGAATGAGGGGAGCAGAAATGAAAAAATATACATATGCAATGTTCAGACAATATTTTCCCTCTTTCATGGGGCAACACCTTTTTCAGACTTGAATCTCAAAGATTCCTCAGAATACTAATTACTCAGGATGGTTGTTAGCTGATAACTCACTAGCTTATTTTCCAAGGACTTTTATAGGGTTCTCAAAACTTGAGAATGACACTTTACAAGAGAAAGTAACACCCAGAGGGAGAGAGTTGCCTAATTCATTTCATGTTTGAATAGTACAGGAACAGTATGTCCTTGCTTGAGTCTGGCATCTCTTTTTATCTCATCATTTTCAGCTGCTTCCATGATAATTACTTTTTTCTTTTGTATCTGAAGTCAGAATTACAAGTAAGAGAATTCTGACAGTACCCCTGTAGAGCTAAATCATTAATCTTGGGACATTTATAACACCAAAAAGACCTGTCATTAAATGTAATTCAGCTCCTTAAAAGCAGTTAAAGAACAGCCTTGAACAACAGTAACAAGTACACACACACGAAGTTTATAGGTATACATATATTTATATTTTTTTATTAGTAAAAGGATATTATAGACAAGGCTGTACAGAGTTATATTGTCAGCAGGTGTAAGAAGGAACTCAATTTAATTGTCAGTTCATATCGTCTGGCAAGTGTTATAATTATTAAATAAAAATTCAAAAGGTAAATTTTTATAAAATATTTGTAAAGGGATTAGGAAAATAAAACATAAAATTTGCTGAGCACCTAATGTGTGCCAAATATTGTGTAAAATACATGATTTTGTGTATCCTTACCATGTGGCAAGTAACACAATTATTATTTTAACCAAGAGAAAATAAGCTCAGACCAACAAACTCATTTCCCCAAGGCTACATGGCTAATAAGTATTAGGACGCAGACAAAATGTATTTCCCAAGTCCGTATTCATTTCACTGTACTTTATTGCAGCACTAAATTTGAGTGTTAGAATTAAATAACTATGTCTAAAGCTGAGATTCTCAGGTAAAAGTTCTATTTGTTGTATTATAAATAAAAATCAACATTCAATCTCTCATCCTAGTATGGCATTTATAGTGGTTGAGTTGTGAATTTAGTGATTAGAATCCAGGGAGAAAGGGAGTGGGAGGAAAGGTATCAAGAAAAGTTATAATATCTCAAGAAAGAAATCTCAAAACCGTAGGCTACTGGTGCTATTTCAACACTTTGATGGTACTGGAAAAGCCTGTGTAATGTAGCACATTTTTATTTTATTGGGTCTGGGACACAGATTTGGTTTGTGTTCCTTGAGGCTGTTGTGTATGAGCAAGTCACTGCTGGGGGGCCTCCTTGCCACCTGGTGTCTAAATCTAAACCTCCTCTTTGCTCTATTGCATTCACGGTAACTCCCGCCAGTGTCTAAGGAGATCTTTTTAAATATTTTAATGTCATCTTAGTATATTTTATTAGAAGTAGTGTAGAATAGTCATTAAAAGCAGATTCTGTAACTAGACTACCTGAGTTCAAATCCCATCTCTGATACCTAATAGCTGTGTCGCTTGATAAAATATATATTTAATATCTCTTTCTCTCAGATTTCTCATCTGCAAGATAAGGATAATAATAATTCTAAATTCATAGGATTATTATAATGATCAAATTAATTTGTGTATGGGATAGTACCTAGCACATAGAAAATACTAAGTGTGTTAACTACTATTATGTACCATACTATATGCTATCATCGTTTTCATCTCTTAAGTTAACCACAATGTCATGAGACTTATTCTATAAAAATATAAAGGAGAAAAGGATTAAAGGGAAAGATTTTGGTCATGAAAGGGGGAATAATATTAAGTTATCAAAGATTTAGGGGCTACAAAGTGCAAAAGATATAAACAAGTCTTTTGTTTTATTTTTAATCAGTAGCAGAAAATACCAAGTCATTTCAAAGATATTCTCTGTCCCTAGAAAGATAAAATAAGTCCACGAAACTTATTTGATATTTTCTATTATCAAACCAGATCTCTAGTTAGTTGAGCTGTTACTGATCAGCTGTATCATCTCCTTGCTTCTCATGCTAATCAGGAGAAGGAAGGGAGGGGTGGATGCCAGAAATTGAGAGACGACAGGGAGAGGAGTGAGAATCATGGTTGGGGCAGTATCAAAAATGGCTGAGAGGTTTGTATTGTACCAATAAATCAAGTTTCAGAGGCATCCCTTTCACTTGTTAATAAAATTGTCTATGGCATCAACATCACTGGGTTATTTCAGCCTTTCTCATTATACCGTCTAAGCTACAATTTAAGAGATTAACTGGCAGACTGTCTACTTCAGAGCTTGGTCTGCCCTCCTTTTTGAGGACATAGATTATTATTGTAACAACTATTTATGAAAGATTTCTGGCCTCTTGTTTCCTTAAAATATTTCCAAAGTCTACCCCCTCCTCCTTGGATATCTTTCTCTGCAGGATCCAAACTCAATGATTTAAGACACAAGTGGCTGACAGAGATCCTGAGAACCCATTATGAAAATGAAGGCAGAAACAACCTTTGAATGTATTTCCAATTTAAAAAGCCTTCATGACATAGCACATTTCAGGCTGAGAATGTTAAAAATTTATCATAGTTTCAGTAATTGCAGCTTCCTCTGGAACTTGGCATAATATGGAATCATTTGTAAAATGTATATTTTGTCTGGCATTCAGTAGGAAGCTTGCCAGGCAATACATTTAATTAGGAGCATGAGGAAAAGAGAATAATTGTAGTCTGTCACAATATATTATTGTTACTTTTTTTTTTTTTTTTTTTTTTTTGTGGTACGCGGGCCTCTCACTGTTGTGGCCTCTCCCGTAGTGGAGCACAGGCCCCGGACGCGCAGGCTCAGCAGCCATGGCTCACGGGCCTGGCCGCTCCACGGCATGTGGGATCTTCCCAGACCGGGGCACGAACCCGTATCCCCTGCATCGGCAGGCGGACTCTCAACCACTGCGCCACCAGGGAAGCCCCTATTATTGTTACTTTTAAGTTCTATATGTGTTTAAGATAGTCGTCTCATAACAAGGTGTGTATTTAAAGCTAGAGGTAATTTCCTTTTCATCAGCCCAGGGTTTTTATACAGGGAAATATATTATTTTGAGGGGAAGGGTACATTAGCTACATCCCTTAGATAAAACTCTTTGTCCATTGTTTAAGCTAAGTGAGCATTAGCCCCTCTCCTTAGTAACAAATTTTTTCCGTTGTTTAAGACCTTGAAAATTGATGCATTGTCTTTTGGGAACTTGGACAGCTTTATTTAAGTTTAACTTTCTCTGGAGATGCATAGACATAATGAAATGCAGTGCCTGTCTTGAACATAACCATGTACATAACATCTAGTCCTGCCTGATGCATAAAGTAAATTTGATAAGAACAAGTCAAAAAAATTGTAATGATTAATGTTGATTTTTTAGAAAAATTCAAAGCAACTTGTGTCAGCAGATTCAAAGAGGAGAAGTATGGTGATAACCATCTACTGAGGCCAGGTTTTCATCCTCTTAGCCGTGAGGTCCCATTTTTACAGGAAAGCTTGCTTGTAATGTATGAGAGGCCCCATGAATAAAATGCAGTGAAAGGGCCTTTTTGACACACTAGTCACAAGTGATTTGATGTTCAGGTTTTCAGGTGTAGAATACTCTGATCATTTTCCTTTGCATGAATCCCTCTATCTTGTATTAGTATAGAATGATAGTCCCTATGTGAACAGAGATTTTTCTCTTAACAATACATCTTATTAGATTTAACATCAGGGCATCTACCCTCAAGACTGGTCCAAGACGTAAATAAGATATTGGACAAATATTGTGTCCATTCCCCTTCTCTTCAACTCCACTGTATTTTGGCCTCTCAAAATCTCCCTTTCCTCACCCTGACTGGCTTATTCCTTCTTCCCACCTTCCTCACTCTTCTTACTCCCAAAGCATCAAAACAGATGGCAAAGCATCAAAACAGTTGCATTAGTGAGTGATTTCTTCAGGGTCCTATTCTCTGCTAGGAACAAGGAACAGAAACCACATAATTGGAATCGCCAGTGTGTTGATACTCAGTAGAGGGTTAGGAATTGGACATAAAGGAGTAAGGAGAGGAGCAGTTTTAGGTGGATGGAACATTTATATTCATTCAGGTCAGTTATTCATTTATTTTTGAGGAATGAGAAGACAGAAAAATATCTCCTTACCTTATCCCACTCCAACTGTGTAAGAAGTGTACTTCTTTCTTAACTACATTGCAAATCCCTAAATAAACCTAACTTTTATTCCACGGCATTAGAAACCAAAATTATCTTAAAATAACAGGCACAAAAATAACAACTTATTGAATGCTTACTTCGTTTAAAACAATGTTCTGAGTACTTTGTGGAAACGAAATCATGCAGTCCCTAGAATGACTTCATGTGGGGGCTGCTCCTATTTCCTTTCACTGGGAAACTGGGGCATAAAGTGGGTATTTATTTTGTTTGACTTACACAAATGGTAAGAAGCAGTCTGTTTGGGGAAATAGTCCAAGACAGTGTGACTCCAGATTCATGCTCAACTACTCTGATATTACTAGGAGATAATTGTGTAGGAGAGGTAATGTGATAAAAACAAAGTACAGTTAACCAAAAGTCTGTAAAAAAAAAAAATTAAAAATAGGAGGATTAACAGCATCCCTGCTAATCAAAGTACACTGTTGAACATATAAGATGTCCAAAATCTCATGTTTCCACCCAGAATGGAGAAAATACCTTTGCCTTCAGGGGTCTACATCCACCAAAAGTATCTCTGGGCTAAGGTTTATTGTACAAAATACATGGGAAATGAAGATCAAATGGAGTCCATCTTCTTGGCAAAATATCCTGAATCTTAACAAAATAGGCCTTTAAAAAATTTTTTTTCATTTAATACTGGAATCTATTCATGGCCTGTTTAAAACTAAGTATGTAAAACCAATGGCTTATACTTCAGGGTACAAATCTTGTGTGTGTGTGTGTGTGTTTGTGTGTGTTTGTATCTTAGCATGAACCACTGCAACAAACATGTATTCTTTTATTTTAAGGGGAAAAGGACCACTGAAGCATACAACTGATGTGATCTATGCAGCTAAAATGATATCAGAATCAGGATCAAGGATGGACGTCCTTGCTCGGCAGATTGCCAACCAGGTGAGTTCTTTACAAATGGATGTGATGAAAGTTCATGGTAATTGCTGTCATTTGACATTGTTTAAAACAAAGTTGAATTTTTACTCTGTTGGGTTGTTTTTTCCTAAATTATTATTGAATTATTTTTAAATTTTTTTGCATAATTAACACACAAGTAGTGGAAAATTTATTCTGAGGAAGTTTATTTCTTGGTGCTTTATTGTTACTACTATTATCATCATTATTATTATTTAGGGCTGAATTATTTTTAAGATTTTTGAGCTTCAAATATATTCAAATTATTCTAAATATCAGCTTTATGAGTTTCAGATATACTCAAATTATTTTAATTGGCTGTAATACCCAGTGTTAGTATTCTTTTTCTTAATATCTCAGATTTCTTATTTTTGCTCTTCAAAATTGGTGCTTTTCAAAAGTATGTTAGGTTTTCTGTGTAAACAATATGTTCTGGCATTCTATGTAAAACTGTGAGACAAATAGTAATTAGTAGAATACTGAAGTGAAGATATAAAAGGTAGGAAGTATTTAATCCTTATAGATGCTCTAAATACTTGGTTTCCTTTCTTTAGATTTCTGATGTCTCTATTCCAGTTTTCTAAGCAGCAGCTACATTATTAGAGTTACCTTTTGCTTAACTTTAATTGAGAAATCTGTCAGTTTCTGTAGTTAATGTACTGAGATATTCAATTATTATTTCAAACTGAGATATAGTATTCCTTTGCAGGTTTTACATTATTCAACTCTATAATAAATATTTATCTATCTTTGGGGGAAAAAACACTTGTCTTTTTTAATCTGAAACTACTTCATATCTTTTTTGTGCATATACTTTAAGAGAAACTTTATTAGGCTACTTATTATTATTTTATCTTTTTATCCTCTTTTTCTTGGAACCTGAGGAGCTTTCTCTTATTAGATATTATATTTTTGGATATAAGGGAAGAGAAATAAACAAGGAAAAATAATAACAGACAAATATTTTAAAACATTCTTGAATATATATATATTCACATATATGATCATATATATTTTTTCAAGTTCTTGCTACTTTAAGCACTATAAACATGTTATTAATCTTTTTAGTATTCAGCATTTACAGTTAAAAACAAGCTCTATTCTAATATAATTCAAAATCTATTATGAATAAATGACTGAAGCCCAAATCTGCCCATGGTTTTCTGTGTTTTAGAATTTTATTGCATTCACTTTTATGAGACAAAATAGTAGTAGGATAAATGAAACCATAATACATTAAACAGATTTATGTGTTCTAATAACTTTTAAAATACTTAATGATTCCTAGCAGTGTACTTCTGTTTATTTTAGAATGCACAATTTTCCAAGTCCAAATAATTGTGTCACTTTGAAGTTGTCCTTTTCTTCTTTACTGATATTCTTCTTTAATTGGATTAGGTCACCTTGCAGTAGGTACTTCTATAACATAGATGTATTAAATTATGCTATTGTTTTTAACATTATTCACGTTGCATGGAAGAAAGCAAAAGTATTGTCTCACTTCCATATAACTTTGACATTTTAAAAGAAGCTTAAAGAAACAGTCACTGACTAATGAAGAATTATGGATGACTCTCTTTGGCCTTTTCCATTTCATATAGTAAAGTAGTTTCAAATGATATATTTAATTTTCATCTGAATAAATATGGTTCTGAAGAATCAGAATTGAATCACTTATTATAGTGACTATCTGGGAAGATTCTCTATGATTGTGCTTTGGATATTTTTTGATAGATTTACATAAAAAATTTAGACAAAAATAATTACTGAAATTGGTTGTGGAATACAATTGAATAATGTAAATAAGCAAGGCAATTTTTACAGTGTCAATGTGTATTATGAAAAAACTCTGCCAGAACATTGGTTGCTTTTAATTTCGAACAAACTAATAGCCCAAAAAACTTTTAATAATTTTTATGATGCTTTCCAGTCTGCTTTTGGCTAGAGTGTCAGAAGGTCAAACATCAATCAATTTTCAATTCTGTCCAACATGGATTTGTGAAATATATATATAGTTGGGCCAATGTAGTTTCATTCTATAAAGTTTCAGAGTCAAAGTTCATATGTAGAGAGAATGAAATGAAATCAAATTGAGACTTCTAGTTCTGCCTTCCTGGATTTTTTATTTTTAACCCTTCTTCCCTGTCTTGCTTCCTTGAACATATGTTTATTGTATATAACTACATACAATTTACTACTCTGGCATTACCATTAGGTAGCTAGGAAGAGATGATTGAAAATCTTCTGTTGTAACATACAGAAGTATAATGTAAGCTAACTTGTCCCAATCACTCAACATCTCTTGGGTTTAGAATTATCTTGACATGGTAAGGTAGATTTCATATGCCATCCAAGACCATGTTGTTTAAGTCCTATAGAACTCTGGTACAAATCCTGTCTCCATTAGCCAGTATATTCTTGAAGGTCAGGATGTTATTAGTTATCACAATTCTTAAACATTTTCCTCATGAATAAAGAGAATGACAAGTTGGAGAAGTATGCTGCTTACAAATTTAGTATTTCGGACTCCTGGTACACATCTCTATTCTTTGACTCTTCATGGTAAATCATCATGTTAGTGGGTATTATAAATTAGATGAACTGGAAAATACCTCACAAGGTAGGAATAATACACTGAAAGATCTCAATTAGTCACAGAAGCAACCTACCCCAAATAGAAAAGAGGTGAATAGGAAACAAAATAAAATTAACATCTGCTCAAGTGTTTTGTGCAAGAAGAGGACAAAATTGGACTTTCTAACCCCTGAATGTTGTGTCTGAATCCTAATACTTCTTCACTGTAAATTATCCAAAGCAAAGATATCCAGATTGTTGACTGGGTACTCCCACCTAACCATAACAGGACACAATTAAAATGAATTTTCAGTGTTAAATATATTGAAAGCCAAAACTAATTTAAGAAAGTTGACATTTAAAAAACAAGATAAAGAATTACAAGGCAAATCATACACAATGCACTCAACTATGAACAAAACAATCTCCAAGTGTAATTTATATTGATATTTTGACAAAATATTGTTGGTGGCTAGCCTGATTTGTATTGTTTCCTGCTGATGTTATGAGTAAAATAAAAATGTAATAAAACTACACTAAAAAGAAACTTACGAAGCATTAATTATATCATTCTAACATGTCCCTTAAGAATATAACTTCTAGATGCATCTTGTGACAATATTTGTATTTTGACACAATTATTTGTCTGAAATTTATTTTGAACAGAGAATTTGATACCTAGATTTGTCCTCCAGATTAATGAACCCCTACTTTACAAAAATGAATGCATGGCAGGTTCTCAGAAATTAAATAGGAATAGATAAAATACTGAAAATATTTTATCTGTTTGCATCCTTGAAGTAAGAGTTTCCTGTTAAAAGGCATGCTGCTTTACTATTTTTCTTTTTTATTGGGTCTTTGTCATTTTCCCATTGAAAACAATACCTTAAATGCTTTGAGGGTGATTATATATTCAGTTTTATTTCATGTATGCAAAACTATAGCCTTAGGTACCCAGAATAAGGCGTTTTAGGGTCTAGGAAGAAGGGGCTATTTGGTGTAAGAGGGGAAGACGAAAGATGAGGAAAGTTTCTCCTTACAAGTGGCTGGCTGACTTTAACCAAAAATTCCAAATAATCAAAATTTGTCTGAATTACCTTACCACTATCCTTTCCATATCCATATTCTTTATACAGGGTAAAACATTTGTATAAGTTTATTTCAATCCAGTAACTCTTCAGTTGACACGTTTAAGGTTTCAGGGAGGGAGATGATGTGTTTTGAGTTTTAATCTAATACATAGGGAAGTCAATCCTTCTGAGAATTTCTCATGGAAGTCAGCATAAACCAGAAAAGTAGGTTGGGCCAGAACTTTATACCTACTAAAGGAAAGGAGCTTTGATGAAGATGGAAAATATCTTTGTCTTTAATTTGCATTAGTGTTCAAAGGATATGTCACTGATAGCAGTCTCTCAATGATTGTATGTCCAAACCAAGTTGAAACTAAAAATGAATTTGAAGCAGTTCTTAAGCTCAGAACTATTTTAGGGACTTCCCTGGTGGTCCAGTGGGTAAGACTCCGTGCTCCCAATGCAGGGGGCCCAGCTTCGATCCCTGGTCGGGGAACTAGATCCCACATGCATGCTGCAACTAAGAGTCTTCATGCTGCAACTAAGAGTCTGCATGCGCAACTAAGAGACCTCACGCTGCAACTAAGACCCAGCACAACCAAAATAAATAAATATATTTTTTAAAAAGACCATTTTAGGGACATCCCTGGTGGCTCAGTGGTTAAGAATCCACCTGCCAATGCAGGGGACACGGGCTCAAGCCCTCGTCCAGGAAGATCCCACATGCCACGGAGCAACTAAGCCCGTGCACCACAACTACTGAGTCTGTGCTCTAGGGCGCAAGTACCACAACTACTGAGCCTGCATGCCACAACTACTGAAGTCCGCATGCCTAGAGCCCGTGCTCTGCAACAAGAGAAGCCACCGCAGTGAGAGACCCACGCACCGCAAGAATAGCCCCCACTTGCCACAACTAGAGAAAGCCTGTGCACAGCAATGAAGACCCTGCGCAGCCAAAAATAAATAAAATAAATATTTTTTTTAAAAGACCATGTTAGTCTAAATAAGGAGATGTGACAAAATTTGAACAACATATACAATTTCTGGTAAAACAACATTTAGGCACTGAAAAATGCCAAACTATAATTTCCCAAATATAACTCTCGCAAGTCAGCAGGTCCACTGTAGACCATATGAATCAATGTCGTCCTCCATCACGACATCATAAAAGAGTCCCACTGTATTTTTACCATACTTCCATAGATACCCTTCTCTTTTGTGTCTTAGAAACCTTAGTTTGCTAAAGAGCAGCAATGATAGGAATAACAAAGAAGAAAAACGTTCAAAGTATGCTGAGATTTCTGGATGTAGAATCAACTCAAATAAATGACTGACCAAATTTAATAGATGGGAGAGAGGGAGGAAGCACTCTTCATTGAGATAGTTAATAGAACAGGAAAAATGGTTTTATAATAGGCAAGATGGAGTATGAGACAGTGGAGGGTTATATGTGTTGAGTGTGAAATCTTGATAAGACAGTGAGATGAGCTGGGGCAATACAATATGTATATGGATTTTCTGAAGACAGGGCTGGATGATAGAGATTTAGTCATGTTTATTTTGTAAGTGATTGATGAAGCCAGAGCAGCATATATTGATACTATTATCCAAGAAGAGGGTAAGAGTGAAAAGATGCCCAAGAATGAAAACTCAGAACACCAATAGGGGTAGCATTGAAAATTTTTAGAAAGCATGTTCGTGAACAAGAGGAGAGAAAGATGGGATTACAGGGTTGAGGGAGGGATTTTGGTTTGAGGGACTTTATGTTGATAGATTCAAGGATAGAAAAAGACATTAAAAGTACAGAAAAAGATGGGATCATGGATGATCTGTGACCCTGAGGAAGGTGAGATGAGACAGCCTCTGGGCTGGAGTATAGGTGGAGAAATGAGCCCTGTGGGAAGGGAAAGGTCATGGACACAGAGTGCTTCTGCTCTCACTGGTTGCTTGAAATTTCTACTCTAGAAATTCACAATGACACCTAATAACTTTCCCTTAACAAATTTTGCCAGCTTAGCAGAATTTGTTGTCTGTAATTGCGAAAGTCCTTTTAACTGTGTCTTAAATAAAGTTTAAACTCCATTATGAGCAAAAAAAAAAAAAGCTAAACTAATGGAATAAAGGTCTTTAAAAGTATTCACTTTGCTAATTTACCCTTAAAATTCAAACTGAAAGGTAATAAATGTTCTTCACTTTTCCTCTCATTACTAAATGATGTATTCTGTATTGATATGAAGCATCTTACTAGAAGAGTGAAAGCCGGTTTAATGTGACAAAACCACTTAGGCTGACATGCCATCTGCTTGTCTGTAGTGAGTGTCCTGGTGGTTATAAAACTTAAATTAAAGAAAAGAAAATACATGAATTAAAAAGCTAACCAGGTGTCCTGGTTAACATCTCCTATCTTAATAAACTGGGAAATAATAACCAAAATGTGTTATGATATTCTACCACTTGATTTGACTAAAAGTCCCTAGCAATATTCCTTTAAAAGTTTTTTTTTGTGCAAATTTTATTTTCTAAAAAGTAAAGGACATGAATGTTCTATTGGGTGGGCTGAAAGGTTTTTTCCTTAAGATGGCTCTAGTAGCACTTAGAGGTAGTCTTTAATTTCATTCGAAACAATTTTGTTAGATCATAGGTGACAGCTGTCTTATCAGTGTGCATTTATAAAAAAGACATCAAAAGTGGTGAATTTTTGTGTAGCCATTTTAATATTGAATATGGAAGAAAAAAACCAACATTTTCAGCATATTATGCTTTACTATTTCAAGAAAGGGAAAAGCCAACTGAAACACACAAAAAGATTTGTGCAGTGTATGGAGAAGGTGCTGTGACTGATTGAATGCATCAAAAGTGGTTTGTGAAGTTTTGTGCTGGAGATTTCTCTCTGGACAATGCTCCATGGCTGGGTAGAGTTGAAGTTAAATCAAAACAGTAGCTGAGAGCAATCAACGTTATACCATTTGGGAGATAGCCAACATACTCAAAATATCCAAATCAAGTGCTGACAATAATTTGCACCAGTTTGGTTATGTGAATCGCTTTGATGTTTGGGTTCCACATAAGTTAAGCGAAAAAACCTTCTTGACCATATTTCTGCATGCAATTCTCTACTGAAATGTAATGAAAACATTCCATTTTTAAAACAAATTGTGACAGGCAATGAAAAGTGGATACTGTACAATAATGTGGAACAGAAGAGATCGTGGGACAAGTGAAATGAACCACCACCAACCACACCAAAGGCCAATCTTCATCCAAAGAAGGTGATGTTGTATATATGGTGGGATTGGAAGGGAGTCCTCTATTACAGGGGTCCCCAACCCCCAGGATGCAGACTGGTACCAGTCTGCGGCCTGTTAGGAACTGGGCCACACAGCAGGACGTGAGCGGCGGGCGAGTGAGCAAAGCTTCATCTCCCGTCACTCACGTTACCACCTGAACCATCACCCCTGCCACCGTCCGTGGAAAAATTGTCTTCTATGAAATTGGTCCCTGGTGCCAAAAAGGTTGGGGACCACTGTTCTATTATGAGCTCCTTCCAGGAAACCCAATGATTAATTCCAACAAGTACTGCTCCCAATTAGACCAACTGAAAGTGGCACTGGACAAAAAGCGTTCAGAGTTAGTCAACAGAAAATGCATAATCTTCCATCAGGATAATGCAAGACCACATGTTTCTTTGATGACCAGGCAAAAACTGTTACAGCTTGGCTGGGAAGTTCTGATTCATCCGCCATATTCACCAGACATTGCACCTTCGGATTTCCATTTATTGTGGTGTTTACAAAATTCTCTTAATGGAAAAAATTTCAATTCCCTGGAAGACTGTAAAAGGTACCTGGAACGGTTCTTTGCTCAAAAATAGAAAAAGTTTTTGGAAGACAGAATTATGAAGTTGCCTGAAAAATGGCAGAAGGTAGTGGAACAAAAGGGTGAGTATGTTGTTCAATAAAGTTCTTGGTGAAAATGAAAAATGTGTCTTTTATTTTTTATTTAAAAAACCGAAGGCACTTTTTTGGCCCACCCAGTACCAATCTAGGTCCCCAAATTTTTCAATTAGCTTTATGTAAAAATATAAAAGGTGAGGAAAACATAAATTGATTTTAATAACGGAGGTTTGGCAAATAGTAGAAGAGCATTCTTAAAGTGGGAATGATTCATTCTCCTGGTTCTGCTTCTGGGCAGCTAAAAGTGACTCAGAAAGATTTTCCAAATGTCAATAGAAAAGAAGGCTTTAACAAGTCTTATAGTATGGAATTTACCAATCACTATGTTTTTCATACTTCACTTATAAAACTACCATCTTTAGGTGTAACCAACATTTTCATCAATTCTGGGAATGAAGGGTAAATCTGGGTCAAGTAACTTAATTTCAGAATTTCAACTTCAGATTTTCTACTCATTTGACTCATTCTTTGCTTAACACAATTCTAGACTCTTCTAGCATGGCCTTGAAAGTGTCTTGAGAGAGACTGTATGTTTTGCTTAAACTTAGGTGATTGCAACATTGGTTATCAGTTAACAATCTAATTATTAATTTGCAAGTTTGATTTTATCAGAAGTTATATAGTGGTGCTGGTCTTTAAGGAGCAAATTCACACTAATCCTACCTACAATATACAGATAAGAGTGGCAATTTAAGCAACCAATTTACAAATCAGAGTGGCAATTTACTGTTTATATATATAAGAAAAAACTGGCAGGAAGACTGATATTGTTCCTAGACCTTAGAGGTAGGGATTGGAGCCAGATCATGTGAGTCTGAATACCAGCTTTACTATTTCTCAGTTGGGCAAGTCAATTAACTTATCTATGCCTCAGTTTCCTCCTTTGTTAAGGAGGAAACTGAGGCATAGAGAAGGAGGCATAGAACTTGCCTCATGAAGTTGTGTGATTATTAAAAGAGTTAATATAGGTAAAGCACCTAGAAGAGTATATGACAGATAGAACACTGTATGTGTCAAAGATTATCATTGAGTCCATCCATAAGAACAAACAATAGATAAGACCATTCATTACTCAGGATAGACAAAGCAATGTTTTGAATGAATGTAATAAGAGATCATTGTGCAGTGAATGAAACAGAAAACTCAATTCAAATATTTAGGCAAATTATAAATTCTATCCAAAACCTAGCTTGCAAATATGCAAAATGACAATAATTAGATCTCAGTAAAATGGCCCTATGAATACTAACTTAGAATTATGCATGTAAAGGACATGGCACAGTGCCTGACACATAAGAAGTACCTAATAAAGATCAACTTCCTGTCGTGGTAAAACAATGACATGACTTGCCTGTCATCATTATAGGTAATTCTAGGTAGCTAATTTTTGTCTTTAAAAAAATCTAAGCAATCTTCACTTCAAAATAGACATAGTGTTCCCATAAATTCTCTTTTTCCTTGAAACTATGCAACCCATGGTAATCTGTGATTAAAAAAAAATTCACTCCAAATTCTCCTAAGTTCAGTGACTGAAAATAAAATGGATTTAAAAGCAAGTAGATATGGATTCAAATACTGGCTCTAGCATAAGCTCTTCAATCCTGGGAAAATTATTATGCTTTCTAAACTTCTCATTTCTCATGTGTAAATTGGAGAAATCCCTTCCTTTACTTGTTTTTTGCTTCTTCTTCCTCCTCCTCCCTTCCCTTCTCTCTCTCTCTCCTTTTTTTTAATCCTTTCTCTCCTTCTCTTTCTTCTTACTTAGTTACAGTTTAATCCTCCTGATGACACTTGTGGGAGTAACCTTTCTTCTGTGTTAAAAATTTGAGAAATTTTTAACCTTAATATCAAGGTCTCTCTATCATCTTATCTGATTATCTCTCTGGCTGGTTATTATGTGTCATGTCATCTGTCCATGCCTATCTAGCAGGTTGATAGTATTTCTGCAGAAGAATTTATATCTTTGCTACCTTTGTTGACTAAATTTTACTCAAAAGTCACATGTTCTTATCTTGTCCACACATTCTGGAGCTATGTAGATTAGTCTATTTAGCAAATATAAAAGAGAATAAGATTCTCAGGAATTTTTCAACAACACTCCAGCTTACTAACTACTGTGTAAAAGCAGAAATGCATGGAATAATTTCAGGTCTTTCATCCTGATTTTCAGTTTTCATTTTAGGCTATTAGAATTAAAGCTTTTTAAATAATAACATTTTTACTACTATAGAAATAATATAATTTAAGTAATATATATTAAGATATGTAAAATATGAAGAGTGAAAAATATTGATTATATCATGTTTATTTACCATTTTCACATATTTATTTCCCGCTATGTTTTAAACACAAGCATAAACACATATTTTTTACATACTTTGATTGAGATAGTATGTGAAATTTTAAATGCTGTGTTTTTTACCTTCCAAAAACATTTTCCTTTGAAAATATTAATTTTTTTTTTTTTTTTTTTTTTTTTTGTGTTACCCGGGGCTCTCACCATTGTGGCCTCTCCCGTTGTGGAGCACAGGCTCTGGACACGCAGGCTCAGTGGCCATGGCTCACGGGCCCAGCCGCTCTGCGGTATGTGGGATCCTCCCGGACCGGGGCACCCACCCATGTCCCCTGCATCGGCAGGCGGACTCTCAACCACCGTGCCACCAGGGAAGCCCTGAAAATATTAATTTTTGAGACTGTATAATATCACATTATATAAATATGTATCCTTATTTAATCTTTTCACTATTATAGAATATTTATTTCCAAATTTTGCTATTGTAAGTAAGGCTGCAGTGAATTGAATATCTTTGCATATAAGTTACAGTTCATGTTTCCATATCCTTATGAATGTTTTTAAAGTGAAATTAAGTCATTGGGGATTTAAAAAAATCTATTCTAATTGCATAGGAGAAAGAACACAAACATTAAACACTGACCCCAGATATTTATCATGTTATGATTAACCACAAAGCTCTACTCCAGGAAATTCCTTACAGAAGCTAACATAATGTAGGAGACTGTTTTTCATAAAGAAATTTAATACATCTCTAAAACATGTATGCTGCCTCTTTCTTGGCTCCAGGTAGATCCACAGCTGTTAGCTAAGGTGGAAATGATTTATTTTCTCAGTAATAGCTAAAACCATTAAATGCTGAAAGTAATAGAACATAATATATGTTTTGTTGCAGATGTTTTTAATGCCCATATAAATAACTAAGGACAGGCAATGCAGAACTATGGGTCCCAAGGAGTATTCTAATAGCAACTTTAGATGAAGGGAATAATTACATTTTAAATACTTCTTCAGATTTACCTAAAAATGAAATCTAAGGCTTCTGACTTTATCATAAATTAAAGGCAATTATTTCATGTACCTTTTCATGTCTGGAAATTCCTTTACTACTTCTTCTGTCTATGCTAAAGTAGTTAAGGTTGGAACATGAAGAAACTCTTCTAATGGTGGAAGCATATCAGAATCTACATGGCCTTGGTCGGAGAAATGGGACTCAATGCAAATAAAGTCAGTGCATTATAAGATACTTGCAATCTCAATATTTAATTGCTCTGATATATTTACTCTTTGTTTTGCTATTTCCATTTTTATCTCATGCATGTTTAGTGCCCAGATCCATCATGCAAACAGGACTTGTTGGCCTACCTGGAACAGATTAAATTCTACTCTCACCAGCTGAAAATCTGCAGTCAAGTTAAAGCTGAGATCCAGAACCTGGGAGGAGAGCTCATCATGTCAGCGGTGAGTACTGCCCCAGACTTATCCCATCACATGTGGAAGATACTTGAAACAAAGAAGCTACACCCCACCTTACACCACCAAATCTTTTAGGGCCATGTAGGTTAGAAAAAACTCAACTGGAGTATATAAAATTGCATGAAACTAAACTAGCAAGAAATCTTGCCAGATTTCTTAAAGAAATGTTAAGTCAGTATAGCTTGTCTTAATTTACTTCAGAGATTTTACAGTGAATCAGGTTTTGTAAGCCCCTTGTATGAGAAATGGATGTGTATTTAGAGCATGGTTTTCTTAATTGAATCCTATATTTTTTTTAATAAAAATAAGGGCATATGTAATTGCAAATCAATGAAATAATTGCTTTATTACTATTAATTAATATTCACTTTCTCATTATTCATTTTTATATCATAGAAATTCAGGTCTTGAAAACTGTTACCTCCAGATGTAATTGTAGCAGTAGAATATGATGGAATGTAAATAGGTTTAGAGGAACCTTCATAAATTCTTTGGTGACCCTGAGTTTCAAATTGCTATAAAATGACCATGGTAGAAATAATGTCTACCTTTTCTACTCATCTTTTAATAACAGTAGATCATTTCTCTAGAGTGGGTATGGTAATAAAATAATATTTGATGTCTATATTGGATTCAGTTATCAGTGACTTTGAGAAGGACATTAGCCAAGATTATAAATTTAAGTTAAAGTGAAACATCATGAACATTCTAAGAACTTATATTCATGAGGACAAATTTTTTAAAATGACAGCATACATATAAATGTGTAAGGCTGGAAGCTCTTTAGCCAGACTTTGGTCTTTCCCCCAATGAACTAACATTTTTCAAAAGAACATAGTTGCAAAACAAAAACAAAGGGAATTCCTCAGCAGCCCAGTGGTTAAGACTCTGCACTTTCACTGCCAAGGGCCCGGGTTCAATCCCTGGTCAGGGAACTAAATCCCGCAATCTGCACAATTGGCTTAAAAAAAAAAAAAAAGAAAGCAAAGAATTACTATCAAGCGTAGTCGGCTGGGAACTAATCCTTACTGACTATCTCTTGCCTATATTTTGTCTCATTTAATCTTCACAATAACATGCCAGATAGATTGTTTAGTTGTTTGTTTTATGTTCTTTAAAACTTGAAAAAAAAAGGAAATTTAGAAAGGTTAAATAGCTTCCCCAAGTTCCTATTAGTAAATATCAGACCTGGGGGTTTACCTTCAAAGGTCTTCCCTTCTCTGTTCAGGTGGACAGGCTTGAATCTATGATGAAACTAAAAACCAAAAATCAAAAGTGAATAATTTGGAAATTATGTCTAAATAATTATTAGAGATAAAATATTAGTTTCCTTGATATTCAAATTTTTCAAAAACAGTAATACAAACATAACCTGTGCTATATTGGTTCCCTATCATTTTTCAAAGGAAAATTCATTTTAAGTAGTCACTGTCTAGCCACACAGAAATGTGTGTGGGTATATGAATCCATGTGTGACTACATATATGCATATATACAAACAGAATACACATACATATATAAACATTTTAAAATATTGTATCTTTATTTTGGATTATTAGACACTCAGTCTTCATTTTCTCACTTAACATTATACTACTTTATTTTTATATTTTAAAAATTCATTTATTTAATTTATTTATCTTTGGCTGTGTTGGGTCCCCTTTGCTGCGCGCGGACTTTCTCTAGTTGCGGTGAACAGGGGCTACCCTTTGTTGCGGTGTGCAGGCTTCTCATTGCAGTGGCTTCTCTTGTTGCAGAGCATGGGCTTTAGGCATGTGGGCTTCAGTAGTTGTGGCACATGGGCTCAGTAGTTGTGGCTCTGGGCTCTAGAGTGTAAGCTCAGTAGCTGTGGCACACAGGCTTAGTTGCTCCGGCATATGGGATCTTCCTGGACCAGGGCTCGAACCCGTGTCCCCTGCATTGGCAAGTGGATTCTTAACCCCTGCGCTACCAGGGAAGTTCCCATTATACTACTTTAAATGTGTAAAAAATATATTTATTTGCAGACCCAAGCCTGTCATCTGTTTACTTTTCTCAATTTCACACACTCACCATCATTCACAAGGTCTAAATCCATATGAATTTTCTTTTCCAATTATATATTTACCTCTTCATGTTGTCTGAAGCTAAGCTTTCAAAAATGTTGATAGAAGTTTGACATATACATTATGTTAAAATGTATTACTGTTAATGCCCCCTCCAAATATAATTTCCTCCAGATGTACAAATTGAGTTTTTATCCCTTCCT
This sequence comes from Mesoplodon densirostris, assembly GCF_025265405.1. NCBI lineage: Eukaryota > Metazoa > Chordata > Mammalia > Artiodactyla > Ziphiidae > Mesoplodon > Mesoplodon densirostris. The sequence continues at coordinate 182,773,440 of NC_082661.1, forward strand.
GTTTGATATGATGATTCAAATTCATGAACTTTACATATTTTACAGATAGATTAAGCATGAACCATTTAGAATCCATGATTTACAATTTAAAAGCTGTCATTATATAAAATGAAGAATAGCATTGCAAATCCAAAGCTATTTTGTCATCATTTCACCCACAATTTTCCATTAGAAAAAATAAATCTGAAGAAAGGGAGCATGTCATGCACCCTTTTACATGCCTTACTGCCATCTGCTTGCAGGTAGATCCTGGAAAGCTTTTAAAATACATTTAATTGTGTGTGTCAAAGCACAATTGCTTTATTCCCTCTGTGATCCTGAGTTCTCGTCTTCTTTCTTCTTTAAATTGAGAAGAAGTTCTAAACTAAGCCATCATTTTTCTGTGAGGTCTTTTGAAAAGTAATAAACCTGATTGTAAAGCAGGGAAACCCATTAAAAATTACAAAAATTTGGTATTCAAAATGACACTTTTCAAAGTTTGCATTCCAAAATCAGATTCATGAAACATTACTTTTAACAAATATATTTGGTTAGAAGGAAATAGGTATGAATGGAATGCATTTCTGGAGTGAATGGGCAGAATGTATTCTGGGTCTGGAGTATCAGCGTTTAGGATAAAGAAGATTAGTTCATAACATAAAGGAATTTGAAATCATTCTCAAAATAGACCATTTAATTAAAATAATTTTCCAATGATTCTTATGTCTATCTGCAAGCATTTAGCCTGAAGTTACATATTTTATTTATAACGAAACCAAAGTGTAGTTAGTCCAAAACTCCAGCCGTGAATTGAGCGTCCCCTCAGCACCAGGCAACTGAGAACATCTGGGAGATGCAAAGCCTCCTTTAAGATCCTCAAATATGTGCAAAATTAAGGTACATAAAATATACCTAAATATACAAAAATGACTTCAAAATAATGTAATAGGCCATATGATAGTTGAATGAACAAAAGCATATGGTAAGAGGTGAAGGAATAATTAATTCCACTGATGTGGCAAGTGAACAAGAGAAAGCTCCAGAAAGTGGTTTGACTCTAATTTGGTCCTTGATTAATAGGTAAAACAAAACAAAACAAAACAAAAAACGCTGTATATTTATGAGGGAAGGAGGGGAAAAGGATTTGAGGTAAATAGAACAACTGAAGTAGGAAGATAGAAATAGGGAAAGATGAGGACTTTTATAGAAATAACAAACAGTCTGAAGTGATTGCAAACAACTGGTACTTGGTCTGTTGGTGTGTATTAAGGGGGGTGGGAAATAGAAGAGAAGCTTTAAATGAAACTACGCCTGTTTCAAAAGGATCACTAACAACATTTCAACTTTATCTTATAGGCAATTGAGAGTAATTGAAAAAGTTGAAGTTTGAAATAGGTATAAACCAATATATGTTTTAGAAGTTAACATTTTTTTAAAGAGTTCATACCTAAACTTTTATTTTTATTGAAGTATAGTTGATTTATAATATTATATTTGTTTCAGGTGTACAACACAGTGGTTCAATGTTCTTATAGATTATATGCTATTTAAAGTTATTATAAAATTATAGTTATATTTCTCTGTGCTGTGCAATATATCCTTGCATCTTTTTTTTTATTGAAGTACAGTTGATTTACAATGTTGTGCTAATTTCCACTGTACAGAAAAGTGACTCAGTTATACACATATATACATTCTTTTTTTAATATTCTTTTCCATTATGGTTTATCCCAGGAGATTGGATATAGTTCCCTGTGCTATATATAAGGAACTTGTTGTCTATCCATTCTAAATGTAATAGTTTGCATCTAGTAACCCCAAACTCCCAGTCCATCCCTCTCCCTCTCTCCCTCCCCCTCGGCAGCCACAAGTCTGTTCTCTATGTCTGTGAGTCTGTTTCTGTTTCGTAGATAGGTTAATTTGTGTCACATTTTAGATTCCACATATAAATGATATCATATGGTATTTGCCTTTCTCTTTCTGACTTACTTCCCTTAGTAAGATAATTTCTTGTTGCACCTGTCTTGCTGCAAATGGCATTATTTCATTCTTTTTAATGGTTGAATAGTATTCCATTGTATATATGTACCACATCTTCTTTATCCATTCATCTGTTGATGAACATTTAGGCTGTTTCCATGTCTTGGCTATTGTGAATAGTGCTGCAGTGAACATTGGGGTGCATGTATCTTTTTGAATTATAGTTTTATCTGGGTATATGGCCATGAGTGGGATTGCTGGATCATATGGTAATTCAATGTTTAGTTTTTTGAGAAACCTCCATACTGTTCTCCACAGTGGCTGTACCAATTTACATTCCCACCAGCAGTGTAGGAGGGTTCCCTTTTCTCCATACCCTCTCCAGCATTTGTTATTTGTAGACTTTTTTTTTTTAGTGTATTTATTTTATTTTTGGCTGTGTTGGGTCTTCGTTGTAGTGTGCAGGCTTCTCATTGCAGTGGCTTCTCTTATTGCAGAGCACGGGATCTAGGTGCGTAGGCTTCAGTAGTTGTGGCTCGTGGGCTCTAGAGCGCAGGCTCAGTAGTTGTGGCACATGGGCTTTGTTGCTCCATGGCATGTGGCATCTTCCCAGACCAGGGCTCGAACCTGTGTCCCCTGCATTGGCAGGTGGATTCTTAACCACTGCACCACCAGGGAAGCCATTTGTAGACTTTTTAATGATGGTCATTTTGACCAGTGTGAGGTGGTGCCTCACTGTAGTTTTGATTTATACTTCTCTAATAATTAGTGATGTTGACCATCTTTTCATGTGCTTACTGGTCATCTTTATATCTTCTTTGAAGAAATGTCTATTTAGGTCTTCTGCCCATTTTTTGGAAAGGGTTGTTTGTTTTTTGTTGTTGAGTTGTATGAGCTCCTTGTATATTTTGGAAATTAAGCCCTTTAGGTCACATCATTTGCAAATATTTTCTCCCATTCTGTATGTTGTGTTTTTGGTTTTTTTTTTTTATGGTTTCCTTTGCTATGCAAAAGCTTGTAAGTTTGATTAGGTCTGATTTGTTTATTTTTGTTTTATTTCTGTTGCCTTGGGAGACTCCTCGTATCTTATTTATTTTATACATAGTAGTTTGTACCTCTTAACACCCTACCCATATCTTGCCCCTCCCCACTTCACTCCCTCCAGTGGTAACCACTGGTTTGGTCTTTATGAGTCTGTTTCTGTTCTGCTATATTTATTCATTTATTTTTTAGATTCCACATATAAGTAATAGCATACAGTATTTGCCTTTCTCTATCTCACTTATTTCACTAAGCATAATACTTTCTTGGTCCATTCATGTTTTTTTTTGCAAATGGCAGAATTTCATTCCTTTTTACTGCTGAATAATATTCCCGTGTGTGTGTTTGTGTTTGTGTGTGTGTGTATGCATCTGCATGCTACATCTTTATTTTACCAGGGTGCTGATAGATGGAAAGATGAGAGACTGGAAGATAGAAGACTCTTTAGGAATGATTTTTTTTTAAAGTCCAAGAGCATTAACAGTGAGAACCTGGGTTAAGGCAGTCTTGGTGAGAATGGAGATGTATGTATCCTTGCAAGAAAAAATTCTGAGGTAGAAATGATTAGAATCAATGATCTATTGAATTTTAAGGATGAAGAAGAAGGAAGAATTAAGACTTACCCCCAATGTTTTGAGAGTTGGTAGCTTTCATAGTTAAAAGTGGCATCATTAGCCAAAAGCTATACACAGAAGAAAGAGCAGATCAAGAAGGGTAAGGCAGCTCATTCAGGTTTTAGTCGTAAGTGACTTAGTCATAAGCAACTAAGAGGTATCCAAGGAGAAAAGTCTAAGAGAAGTTGGGTATATGGTTTTGGAACTGAGGAGAGAGATATGAAAGAGAAATAGATGGGATCATCCAGTGAAAGTATGCTGAATAAGACCAGAAATAGCTGAGACAGAGATCCAGAAAGAATGTTTTTCCTACACATGTTATTCTAATGTGCCTGTATCAGACACAGAGACTTAGTTGTAGCCGTTTAAAGAAATTGGGAGTTTACTATCTCCATAAAAATAAATAAATAAATAAATCCAAGAATGGGCAGTTCTGAATGTCAACTTCACAAAGTCATCAGGGAATCAGGCTCTTATGTCTTTCTGCTTTATTATGCTTGGCTTCTGGTTTCCATTTTTATTAGGATCAAAATATGTCTTCTCTAACTCTAGTAGCTATGGCATTTGTATTCCAGACAGTAAAAATGAAGAGAAGCAGAAGCAAACTTTCCTAAATCTTTTTTAACTCTCTTGCAAATGCTTTCTCTTACATATTATTGCCAAGACTTCAGTTATATGGCTATGTATAAGTGCAAAGGACACCACAAAATGTAAAATTTGTTTGTTTGTTTCTGTGTGTTTTAATCTAGTCATGTTGCTTTCCCCAACTAAATCAGAGTTTTGTTTCTATGAAGAGAGAATACTTATTGGGTGACAACTAGCAATTATACCATATCCCTCTATTAGGACAAAATTCACAGCAGTACTCATATATATCCTAATTATCTGCTTTTTTATACATTTTCTCCTTTAGACTATAGAGTCCATGAATATCTTTGAATAATTGAAGATACAATAGCCAGTAACTAGAAACACAGAAAATTCAGGTTAACTGAGCCTTAAAGCACATATTGGATTTTACATTTATAAGGTATCTTTACATCTTTTCTGAAGCAGGATCAGTACTATGGTGAAAGCAAAAATTAGGCCATAGTGGGCTGAATACTGAGTATACAGTAAGAGAGAAAAGATGGTAGCTTACACTAGATTTTCCAGCAGTTTGTAGTTGAAAGGAAGGAGGAAGTAGGGGGTGGGGAAGAGACTGAGACAGACTTGGGCAAATGGAATTGCTGGAAGCTTCTTCTTATTACTTTTTTTTCCCTGCTCTCTTTTTTTTTTTTCAAGCATTTTACTTATGTACTTTGTAAATGGTAGTAATTGAGCAAATATTTAGGTAAAGAGCAAGAAGCCAGAAAAGAATGACTCTGTAAGGATTAAGACTGTAACTGAGTGAATAAAATCTTAAGCAAGAGAGAAGGAGTGAAATTAGGAAAACAGGTAGAAAGTGTAGATTCGGAAAAAAGAACTTTTCTCCTGAGGAACAGATCCAGATAAATGAAGAGAAATGAGGATATAAAAACATTTAGATACAGATGAATGAGGATATAAAAACATTTAGATACAGGCATTTTGGTAAAATGGGAGCAGTAATTTCCCATTAAGATTAAGACTTGAGTGCTCTATCCACAGTTTTATTTTAGCAAAAGAACAAAGTAAATATGTCCATATATTCAAAGACTTTTCAGTATTGCTTAGAAGAGAAAATAATCTAAGTTAATACCAATGATTTGAGATAGTAATCAGATATACTGTGTGCTAGACATTATTCTACCAGTGCGGAGCTCCAGGACATTGCCTGGATTATGGAAATTGACTCAGCTTCATTTTATCCTTCAGTCACATGAAAAGGAAGCCTTCCAATGGCTATCCTCTCTCACAAAAAGGGGGAATATATAAAAGCTTAATTGAAAAAAATGATAGCAAAATACAGTGAAACCATGTAATTAAATGTACTGTTGCAGATCATTTTCCATAGCCTTCTTGACTTATTAATGTACTAATTAGGAATACATTACAAGTATAACTCTAAGAAGATTAAAATGTACCTGGGTTACCTAAGGGCATTCCAATAAATTCTCTGTCAGTTGTTCCTCTAGCGGCCTTAAGCATGGTGCCAAGTGGGGAAGCTATTTTACCTTGTGAAATGAGTCTTGCTATAAAGAAATAAATATTCTTATATTCTAGCCTGTATATATATATATGTGTGTGTGTGTGTGTGTGTGTGTGTGTGTGTGTGTATATATGAAGTTTAAGAGAAAAAATCAAATAATTGGTTTTAAATTCTTAAAATTACTCTTTCCCAAAGTGTTATGCTTCTAGGCTAGCAATTTTTTATACTACCTAAAGCTGATTAATTACATAATCACCATGTTTTGTGCATTTCCTTTAATGTGTTTAATTGTGCTCTCTTACCCTGAGCAGATGTGCCAAAGCCACAATTTAAAAAATTGGATAAATAATAAAACTAATCAGTCGGGGGGCGGGGGGAAGATCAGCAAGATGGAAAATTTGCCAAACAACAGCAATTCAGCTTTAGCTGAAATCAAGGGGCAGTGCACATTCAACTAGGAATGATAGGGAACAGTAACAATGCAGCTATTGACTGAAAGAGCCACTAGGGCCTGCAGAATGCAGGCAATGAATTACATACAGAAGGATTTAGTAGGTTAATGTGCTTGCCATGTTAAGACATTAAGGGAATTAGTTAATGAGCTTTCTGAACCTGCTGTAATCATTGGTAGTCATCAAGAACATTGGGAAAACTAAAAGAAGATTTGGAAAATCAATGAAGTATTTAGAGATTTAAAAAAGGACTAGGAGATGTATGAAATGGAATGGGGAGAGATGAAAGAAATGACGAAGGGGAGAAGGGCGAGGAGAAAAAGTAAAGAGAAGGAAGAAGACACCTGGCCAATAAATTTAACTCTCAAGAATGTTGGGAGTTTTCAGTTTGTTTTTAGTGCCGAATAGGAGGCAAATGGAAGTAATAGACCTTAGTAATTCAAAGAATATATTTTAAAAACAAGAAAAAATGTGGAGGTATTTTCTTTTTTTCTTTTCTTTCTTTTTTTTTTTTTATTCCTTGCAATGTAGTAAAGTAGTCTATGAAGTTCTCTTGGTATTTAGGTAAGCTGATATCACAATGGATTAGATTTTCTTGATTGTGTTATGCATCTGGTTGTAGTAACACTTGAAGGAATCTTATAATCTCTTCATGTTATAACTATCTAACTCAAATTAGCTTTACAAACAATGAAATAGGTCAAGGACTTTCAATGACTTGCCTTAGTGCATGACAGTATCTAACAGCAGAGTCAGGGCCAAAATCTAATTCTCAAGTTCTTTACTCCATCACTACCGAAAGTAAGCTCTATTGCCTCCAAGTGGGGTTAGTGGCAAAATGGCAGGAGGTGGTCTTGGTATACTCAGCTGGGATAGTTGCTGTGGAAATCAAGAGATAAGGAATTTTTTTTTAATTGGGGTATAGTTGTTTTACAATGCTGTGTTAGTTTCTACTGTACAGCAAAGTGGAGTTCCCTGTGCTATACAGCAGGTTCTTATTAGTTATCTATTTTATACATATTAGTATATATATGTCAATCCCAGTCTCCCAAAGATAAGGAATGGTTTTAATAGAAAGATGTGGAAAACACTGACTTGAACACAGTATTAACTGATAAAAATGATGATTTAATGTTCTTAGATTTTTAAGAAAGCCTGACCAGAACACATTCTTCATCTTGAACATAAGAAGCTAACAGGAGGGAAAACTACTGGACTCCAAATTAGGAGACCCAGGTTGTAGTCTAGATCTTAATCTCTTTGAGTTTGTTTCTTTATCTATCTCTTGAACTAAGGTTTGGAATTAAATGAGCTCTATGGTTCCTTCCAACTCATAATTTCTGATCTTATTCTCTTTTGTAATGAATATTTAAATTTCTTTCTCATTCTGTCTTCTGTATATTCTGTGGCTATTTTATTTGTGATTATCATGGGGATTATGTTTAACATCCCAAAGTTATAACATTTTAACTTGAATTTGTAGCAGCTTAAATTCAATAACATACAAATTCTTTCCTCTTAACAGCTCTATTCTCCACTTCTTTCAGTTGCTGATGCTACAAAATTACATTTTTATACATTGTGTGTCCAAAAACATAAACAAATAAAATTTTTAATGCATTAGTGTCTTAAATTATGTAGAAAACAAAATATGGAGTTAAAAACCAAAAATACATTCATACTTACTTTTAGACTGATAATTGCTTTTTTTAAAAAAGGTTAGCTTCTTAAGTCACATGGAAAACAAAAAGTGGAGTTGCACACTATTGTTATAATACTACTAGCTTTTATAACTGCCCATGCATTTACCTTTACTGAGACCTTTATTTCTTCATACAACTTTGAGTTACTCTCTAGTGCCTTTTCATTTCAACCTGCAGGACCCCTTTTAGCATTTCTTTCAGGGCAGATCTAATGGTAGTAATGAACTATTTCAGTTTCTGTTCACCTGGGAGTGTCTTAATTTCTCCCTACTTTTGAAGGACAGTATACTGGATATAGTATTCTCAATTGACAGTCTTTCTTTTAGCACCTTGAATATATCATCCCACTGCCCTCTGGTCTTCAAAGTTTACAGTGAGAAGTCTGATGATTATCTTATTGAGGACTCCTTGTAGTTGATGGGTTGCTTCTCTGTTGTTGCTTTCAAAAATTCTCTTTTTGTCTTTGTCTTTCAACAGTTTGATTATAATGTGTCTTGGATTGAGTCTCTCTGTTCATCCTACTTGGAGTTTACTGGGCTTTTTGGATATTTATATTCATGTCTTTCATCAAATTTGGGAAGTTTTCAGTCATTATTTCTTTGAATATTCTTTCTGCCCCCTTTTCTCTCTTCCTCTGGGACTCTCACAGATGGGTATGTTGGTCTGTTTGGTAATATCTCACACGTCTGTTAGGCTCTTGTTCACTTTTCTTCAATCTTGTTTCTCTCTGCTTCTCAAACTTGTTCATTTTTTTGCACTCTCTTCAAGTCTGCTGATTCTTCTGCCTGCTCAAGTTGGCCTTTGAATCCCTTTAGTTAATTTTTCATTTCAGTTATTGTATTTTTCAACTCCAGAGGTTCTTTTTGGCTTCCCTTTACTGATATTTCTGTTTTGTTCATACATCATTTTCTTTCTCCATATCTTTCTCTAGTTCTTTAAGCATCTTTAAACCAGTTGTTTTAAAGTCTTTGTCTGGTAGATCTGCCATCATGTCTTTCCCAGGGACAATTTCTGTTCTTGTTTTTTTTTTTTTTTCCTTTGAATAGAACATACTTTCTTATTTCTTTGTATGTTGTGTGCTTTTATGTTGAAAACTAGTCATTTGAAACTAATTTTGCAAATCAGATTCTCCTTCTTCCCCAGGGTTTGCTGTGTATGTGTGTGTTTGCTTTTGGTTTTTTGTGAGGTCTTTTGTTTTGCTTTTTGATTATTGCAGTCTATCTCTGTGTCAGTGATCAGCCTAAAGTGTAACCTGGCTGTCTTCTCAGGTGTTTTATGAGCCTGTGCCTTCCCCTGGGTATGTGCAGTGCCTTTCTAACTCCCCATGTATTTGTGGCTAGTTTTGAATGTTCTAATCTTAAGTATCTGGCTTCCAAAAGAGGAAAGAAAAAAGAAAAATGAGGGTAAAGACAGGTGCCCCTAGAAGTCACTTGAGCCAGAGTGGAAAGGGCTTATAACAATGAGGGTAGGTGCAACAACAATGGCCTCTGCCACTTTGTACCTTTGTGATGAGAAGCAGCACTCAGGGATAAGATCACAGATTTCTGATATTGAGACAGCATACTTTTTCCACCCTAGCTCTCATAAGTTGCATGCAAGCTACTACAGGAACATGTGCACAGCTGCCTGTCAAGTGGCTGAGGAGTGGGGGATGGACAGCTGCTACTGTGCTAAGGGCTGAAACTGACATAAATTAACCATAATGTACCTTCCAAAACTTCCTCTGGAAGTTGGAAGCCTTCAGTAGACTCCAATGTTCCTAAATAGTTACATAAGTCAGATTGGACAATTGTACAGTACAGTTGTGGTCTGTGTGGGGCGATGTTTGGTGCTTCCTATTTCACTATCTTTTCAGAATCTTTCTTCTTATTTCCTTTTGCTCTCACTTTCTCTTCTCAGTTCTTATACAGAATTTTCCTCTAAGTACCAATTGCCAGATTATAATATGACATAGCAAAATGTTTTGTTTTATTTTTACTTGTTTTAAAAGACTGCTACTTGAATTTTGCTTAAACAATATCCATCAGTGAGAATGAGATCAGATGCTTTAGGAGTTACCTGTTAATTTTAGATCTAGAGAAAAGTGAGGGATGTGTATTAAAATGTTGCAATATACTGTCCATAAGTATAGGATTGATTTGACATGGCTTTACTGAGACTGCTGTGGTATCTCTCACAGAACAGTAGTGATCCGTTTTGTGAAATCTTCTTTGTGAAGTTAAGAGATGAAGAGGATAAAACATATGGATAATGCATATACACACACACAAAAGTTAAGAAGAAAAGAAATGGAGGGGGAAAAGGAAGAAAAATATAAATGTGATGTGAGAGTCTCTACTGTTAAATTTACTACTTATAATTGTTGCCATGTTCTTATTGTATGTCAAACAGTTCTATATTATTAAAAAGGAAAATACTGGAAGAATTTAAAATTTAATGGAAAAGACTTTCTGTTTTAGAAAAAAAGAATTAGCTTAATTGTTAACAATCCTTAGAAAAGAGAAGGGACTCATTATTTCTATTGTGTGCTAAACAACCTGAAACACAGAACTTCAAAGAGGTGGGAAGAGAGGCCTTGAAAGCGAGCATGATGTATTTGACAGCTATAGGATGGTGCCAAATTCCCCATTAGACAAAGTGCAGCTGAAGGAAAAGAGCAGAGCTGGATGCAAACATCCTGATGTTCACTTCATCCTGAGTTCAGCTGCAAGCCAGGGAGAAAAAACACAGAAGAAAAGGGGGAGAGAATGAAAAATCAAGGAGCTAAAGATTCTAGGACAGCAAAGTGTTGGTGTCAAAATCCATAAAGGCATGGACAAAAGCAGACCTGAGAGTAGAAGTGAAAAAAAGGCACAAGGCAGTATGGATGGCATTTGCAAAAGTAGTCATTTCAGTCTGTGATTCATCTCATGCTGAATTTGTGCCTGTTGATGCAGATTATGAAGTAATAGTACTTACATTTACAAGATAAAAAGTTCCTGTGAGGGTGTGTTTGTGTATGTGTGTGTGAAATCAATACATTTTCCCCTTTTCTATAAATTCATTTATTTACTTTATATATTTTTGGCCGTGTTGGGTCTTTGTTGCGGAGCACAGGCTCTAAGTGCACGGACTTCAGTAGCTGTGGCATGCAGGCTCAGTAGTTGTGGCTCACGGGCTTATTTGCTCTGCAGCATGTGGGATCTTCCAGGACCAGGGCTCAAACCTGTAGCCCCTGCATTGGCAGGCAGATTCTTAACCACTGAACCACCAGGGAAGTCTGACATTTTCCCCTTTTGATTACTAAAGTCTGAATAATATTAATAGCAAATCAATAACTGTTAAGAAAAAATACTACACATTGACTTCTGTTTCTGTTTATTCCAGGATTTCTCATCTTTGACACTATTGGCATTTGGGATTTAGGGCTAGATAATTATTTGTTCTGGGGGGCTGTCCTGTGCATTGTGAAATGTTTAGCAGTATCCCTGCACTCTACCCACTAGATGCCAGTGCCCACCCCATACCCCCTCACTCAGTTGTGATAACCAAAACTGTCTCCAGACACTGCCAAATACAAAATTGTCCCTGGTTGAGAACTATTGGTCTAAGGGAAGATAAGAATTAAGGGAAATCTGATAGTGATGCTACTGATGTTGTTACTCCTCCCAGATCCCTTTACCTGGTCGTTCTCCCATCTTCCAGCTGCTGCAAGTTCTGGCTGCTGACATCTCACAGCTGCTCCCCTCTCTGGATAATTGTTTTCAGTCAAACAGGAATAACACTGTCTGGTTATGTACCGCCACCCCTGCATGCCTGGAAGCCTATAGCCAGTGACTGACTTGAGAGGAGGATACAAAAGTCCAGGTTCCTTGCCTCAAGATGGAATCAACTCTGCTGTGGCGTTTCACAGCCCCCTATGCAATCAAGCCAAAGCTGGCCTCTGGCTGATACTAATAATGTTCTTATTTAGCTCTACCCTCACCCACCCTATTCTTCTTTCTTTCTTACCCTTTTCCTGAGAACAGACCTTCAGTAAACCACATGCACAAATTCCTTTCAAGCTCTCTTTGTAGGTACCTACGCCAGAGACAAATGATAGCATCACTGTGTCCTTTACTGTCAATTTCTTTGTATATAGAAAAGAGGTGATAGGAGAATTTGCTGAATACACTACTCTTATTGACACATTTGTATATATTCTCTTATCCTCTCAACAGTGCTACAAGTAAACTTGTAAACTTGCCAAATGTTATATGGTTAGTAAGTGATAGAGTGAAAATGTGAATCTAGGCTCTGGTTTCAGAGCTCTTTGTGTCACTCTGCACTAACATATATTTATTCTCACTTTGCTGCCCTGAAACAATATGGAGATGAGTCAACAATCCTTGTTCTTAAGGAATTCAGGAATTTTTTTGATAAAAATAAAACCAGCAAAAAAGAAAAAAAGTTAATTTTAGGAAATGCTAACTCACAAATAGAATTTGTATTCCTCATACTTCTGAAAAGTTTTAGCAGTTTTATAAATCAAGAAAAATATAAGAATTTGACACTAAAACTTAAAACATACTTTAAAGAATACTTTTTAAAAAAACGAAGAAATGTGTATTACCAAGCTTTTGGCTAAATTGCTCTAGTCGAGTATATTAAACTGGAAATAAAATAAGTAACTATTACATAGTTTTCATTGCTTAATGATAAGCAGCATAGAAATTTCTTTAGAGAGAAAAAGGTTATCAGTCTTTAAATTTAAAAAGAAATGTAGTGTGTGGTTATTATTTGAGTAACAATTGATAATGTAATGAATGATGTCCTAACCTAGGGGTCTGTAAAAGACAGAAATGTTCAGACAGACGTTTCATAACACTGACCCTCAATAAACCTAAAGTTGCCACATTAAACCTCAATTTAGTCAAGGCTTTTCAGCAGGGAGTTAATGATAATATGGTCTGGAAATGCTGCTTTCTGATGTTGTAGCTGATGACAAAAATAATGCTCTGACACCCCAAGGGAAACAAATGCATTAAGTCATCTCTTTGCAATATTAGACGTCTCAAGAAAGTTTCTGGTCAAGGCCTGGGTCACAGACAATTCATGGTTGAATTTTATGAAAAAGCTCTGTGTTTTTTCCAAAAGGTGCATACAGTTTAGATATCACTCATACATTGCAAACATTGAGCAAGTACTGTGTATATGTGTGTGTGC